>NC_134358.1:581542544-581710984 GCF_048569485.1 Anomaloglossus baeobatrachus | reverse complement strand
TGACGTGGAGTGTGTGACATACGGAAACGGACATGTGATGTGGAGTGTGTGATGGTAATGGACACATGAAGTGAAGGGTGTGCTGGGGGGATGGACGTGTGACATTAGGGAATGGACATGTGATGTGGAGCGTATGATGGGAGGACAGATGTGTGAAGTGTGATGGGTGGACGGACATGTGTGACATTGGGAATGGATGTGTGACGTGGAGTGTGTGACATACGGAAACGGACGTGTGATGTGGAGTGTGTGATGGTAATGGACACGTGAAGTGAAGTGTGTGATGGCAGGACAGACGTGTGACTTGAAGTGTATGTTAGCAGACTGATGTGAGAAGTAGGGTGTGTGATGGAGGATGGACGTGTGATGTGGAGTTTGGGACATTGGAGAACAGCCGTATGACGGACATGTGACTTGGCGTGGGTGGGGGGGTGGACTGGTGACATGGCTTGTATTGTTATGCGCAGGAAGGTGTGCGCGTGGTAAATAATGAATAATAAGGTCTGACTTAAAACTACTACACCTGATCCTCCTGGTTCTTGTACAGACTAGAGGTCCCAGCTGTGTGGTCTCTAAAGGCCCCTGCGCAGACTGAACCAACCCAAACTGGATGACTCTGATGACCACTCAGACCTTCCTTTACTAAGCGGCCATCGAGGGTTCCATGTACTTAATAAAGAATCGCGGGAAGGTGCAGAGTAAAATAAGCTAAACCAAAAGCAATAATCTGCCCGGAGGCACACGAGACAAGCAGGCAGTAGTTCCAAGCAGGGTCCCTATATAAGGCCTCTCATAGTTCTGAAATGGATTCCAGTATATTAAATAACAACCTATAAGGGATTCAGGAATCATACACTATAATATTGAAACATTACATTTTTATTTATATAAAGTGCTCGTGCAAAAAATACATAAAAATTTCATCATACATAGGATAACATTTTTGGAATATGGGGAGGGATGTCAAGCCACACTTGTAAGGAGTGGCACAATACTACAGTAGCTGCATCTGCCCGTATGGTAACGGCCAGTATTAATTATAAATGGACATATATGTACATCATATGTTCACGGGGCGGACCAGAAGGGATGTGGTTTACATAGATATAGTGCTAGATGACATAATTCTGAAGTTATACAGATATAAAGATATAGGCATATCATCAACCACTATGTAGATTGGCTGAGGGGCACCATGATTCACATAGTATAAGGAATTGGAATAGTGAACATGTGCCTATAGCGCTGCCCCCACCTATCTATTAGCCCTACAAGTCAGTCATATTACCTGTTGCCATTAGTAAAAGATATGTGTCCTCAGCAGCACCGCAAATTGCACCCACTCCAACCTCGACGCGCGTTTCACCGCACTGCCGGTTTCATCAGGAGGGTCCACTTCAAAAATATCACCAGCAAGAAATGGAAGCCCGGTGTCACACGGCGTCTCGCTCAAATCTCGCGGAGTGTCAGGACTACTTCTGGCTCACACAGCAGAGTTGGACACTCCACGCGATGCTGCTCTTGAGCTACACAGACAGACTCGAGTGTCGACCAGCTGTGCTCTTGTGCTTACAGGAGGTAATTTCTGCTAGCCTGTGGATTGCTGCAGGAGACCTATCACAGTCGCCTCCACTCTTTTTAAGATGGTGGAGCCTGGTCTCCCATGCCGATGATGGCTTATGCAATCCCGGTTCTTGCACTTTGGTATTCTGTTGCTGCTGAAGGTCTGTGAGCTGTTTGGTGAGTTGTCTGATTATTTCCTCCCTTCCTTTAGTTTCCTCCTGATCACGTATTGTGAGTACCTGTGTGAGTGATTGCTGTGAGTTTGAGTTTTGGCTTTTCCTCCGTCTGTTTATTTGTGTGGGATTAATCACTCCTGTCTCGGCCATCTCCTGGGTGGAGGGAGGGGGGCTACTAGCACAGGGTCGTTTAGGATCTAGGGCACAAAAAGCAGCCCAAACATCCACAGCTTCAGACATATCTTTGGGATCAGGGTCAGCCAGGGTTTTCCTACCCTGAGGGCCAGTTTTGGAGCCCCAGTCTCCGATTATCCCATCACACCCTGTGACATTATCATCAGCCCTATTTAAAATTCTGCATGGACCCTGTAACCTCACTTTTGAGGCAGTTGCAGGCACTGTCTCTCCAGGTGGCAGAGTTAAAGGGGTCGGTCCAGCCACAGGTTCAGTCTGCTACTCTGGCGCAGCCCATGTTGGTTGCCGGATCGCCAGAACCCAAGCTTCCGCTTCCAGAGAGGTTTTTAGGGGCTCACACCCGCTTTGTCACCTTCAGGGTGGCATGTAAATTGTACTTTCGCCTGCATTCTCATTTCCCAGGGAGTGAGGTACAGCGGGTGGGTAGTGTGATCTCACTTATTAGTGGAGACCCACAAGCTTAGGTTTTTTCCTGGCCTCCTGGGTCTCCTGTGTTTGTGTCAGTGGACGGGTCCTCGCTCAGCCTTATCTACGATGATCCAGAGAGTGTGTCCCTAGGATCTGTACACAGCACCAGGGGAATCGGCCAGCAGAAGATTACTACTCTCAATTCCGGCCCTGGACTATGGACACACTGTGGAACGACCCTGCACTCAAAAATCAGTTTCTTCAGGGCACGTCCAAGGGTAAGGGAGGTGATGGTCATGGATGAGACCCCTCCCTACCTTGAGGCAACTATGTCCTTGGTAATCCATAGTGATCACTGGTTCTGTCAGAGGTGTCATAATACCAAGACTCTGGGGGTGGAAGTACCTGCATTACCATCTGAGGCCTCACCTAATCCCATGCAGCTTGGTGGGACGTCTCATGTGAGGAGATTGTAGGAGTCTAAAAGGGGAGGTGTATGCTTTTACTACAGTACTAAGGGATACTAGATGCCCTTGAGAGATTGGCAATCACAAAACTGTTAGATCCAGGGGGGTTGGGGGACTTCAACCTGGGTCTATGTATTTTCATGGTTACCTGCCAAGGTTAAAATAAGGGGCTGGGACATCCCTATTAAAGTTCAGGGGCAAACATAATCGATGAACAGTTTGATCACTCTTCCGGGATTAGGGTGAACGAGTTATCTAGTCTGGTCCGGATCTTTGCTATTGACTTGTCACCTCTCTCCCAAGGGGTCTTTATGGAGTGTGCATAGGGGTACTATAATGCAGCCACTACTTATGGGTTGTACAAACAGAAGAGTAGTCAGGAAAGCTGGGGTCTGGTAACAGGACACGTATGGATTCAAGGAGTACACAGAGGCAAAGTCAGGTCACAATCCAGGGGTCAGAATTCCAGGAAGGCACGTAATAGATTCAGGGAGTAAATGAGACGTGGTCAGGTAACGGTCCGAGGTCTAAAGCCAGGAGGTCACGACAGGAAGAGGCAGCGGGCAGAAAGAAGTCAAAACAACAGTCCGGGGTCAAGAAACAATAGATCAGAACACAGGCCAACAGCACAGCAACTGAACCAGAATGTGCGACTGGTAAGGTTCTGGGAGAGCATGCTCAGTAAAGAAGCAGATCTATTACCAGCAAGATGAAATACCTGAACAATCAGCACCTCTCCAGAAGAATCATGGAAGCCTGCGCTGTCAATCAACCTGCCAGCCAGAAACCCAGGAAAACACAGCAGATCATCTCCCAGTGTGCAAGATGCTCTGCACAGAGGAATCATGACAGGTACTCCATTCAGAGTGCATTACTTGCTATGTGCTCAAAGACCTTCCAGCACAAATTGTGTTGGGTTTACCTTGGTTTATGTTACACAACCCTGTTGTTGACTGGAAGACCCAGGACATAATTAATTCTAGCTCTTACTATAATCAGCACTATCTAGTGACCTGTATCTCGGCAATAACCACTAATTTTCTAGATCCTTCCTCACAGTTTGGTGATGTGTTCTCTGAGAAGAGTTGTCAGGAGCGGCCTCCGCACAGACCTTATGACTGCACCGTAAGGCTGAAGCCAGGGGCCAAGTTTCCTAAGTGCAGACTGTACAATCTGAGTGTCCGGTCCTAAGAGACAAGCTCTGAAGGAATACATAAAGCAGAGTTTGGCTAATGGTCACATTAGGCCATCTTCGTCCCCTGTGGCTGCGAGTTTTTTCTTTGTCAAAAAGAAGGATCTTGGTCCGTGTCTGGATTTTCTCAAGCGTAACCAAATTACGGTTTGCAACTCCTATTCGATGCCTCTCATTCCAGATCTATTTACCAGATTGCTGGTGCCAAATGGTTCCCCAAACTCAACCTCAGGGGCCTATAATCTTATTCGGGTCCAACAGGGCGATGAGTGGAAGACGGCGTTCAATACACCAGGGGGTCACTTTGAGAATCTGGTGACGCCTTTTGGTCTGACCAACGCACCTGCGGTTTTCCAGCTCTTTGTGGATGATGTATTTCCTCATTTGTTGGGAAAATGTGTTATTTACATAGATGGTAATTCATTTAGTTGCAGAATTTTGTCTTTCAGTTGAAACATGTTAAATAGGTTTTACAGATACTCAGGGAGAACAAATTGTACGCTAAATTATAGAAATGTATATTCGCCCTTCAGGAACCTCTGTTTCTGGGTTACATAATTTCAGCTTCTTATTTTAGGATGGATCCCTCTAAGTTACAGGCTATTATGAAATGTGACAAAAAAAAACAAGAAAGCCAGCTAAACTCAAAATGGCATGTATTATAAGATGTGCACTGCACTAAAAATTCCAAACTGTACTAATATAAATTTGAGATTTTTGGCAAAGAGACAGACCTAGAAAGAGACAGATGGGGAAAGAAACAGAGAGATAGAGACAGACAAAAAAAAGAGACAGATAGAGACAGGCAGACGGGAAAGAGACAGACGGGGAAAGAGACAGACGGGGAAAGAGACAGACGGGGAAAGAGACAGACGGGGAAAGAGACAGACGGGGAAAGAGACAGACGGGGAAAGAGACAGACGGGGAAAGAGACAGACTGGGAAAGAGACAGACGGGGATAGAGACAGACATGGACAAGAGACAGACGGGGAAAGAGACAGACGGAGCACATTACTTGGCCAATTTACCGTATTTTTCGCTTTATAAGACACACCTGATTATAAAACACACCCCCAAATTTGGTGAAGGAATAGAGAATTTTTAATAAATGGGGTCCGTCTTATAATGCCAGTGTCCGTCTAACAAATAATATAGGGTATATGTCCCTCATAGCCTCCTCATCCTAAAATTAGCCCCCTTAATCTGGATATGGCCACCTTATATTGAACACGTCCCCCAGTGATGCCACATTTCCCCTATGGCTGGCACACATCCTCTATGGCTGGCACACGGCCCCTGTGGCTGGCACACAGGCCCACTCTGGCTGACACACAGGCCCCCTATTGCTGCACATGGCCCCTTGTGGCTGGCACACAGGCCCACTGTGGCTGGCACACAGGCCCACTGTGGCAGGCACACAGGCCCACTGTGGCAGGCACACATCACCCTCTGTTAGATATCGCCCCCATGTTGCTGCTTTTAGTAAAATAAACTCTTTCCTTACCTTCTGCAGCACTGTCCTCCTTCGTGTCTCCCTCCTTGGGTTTGAGCTCCTACTGTCTCCTGCACTTCCTACTTCCTGGTTCTAGTGCCGGTCATGTGATCGGGACAGCAGAGAGATATCTCTGCGTGCATGATCACAGCACCAGGAGGGAGATCGGTTAGACACGCTGGAGGAGGTGAGTAAAGAGTTTATTATTTTACTATGGGCAACAGTATGGGGGCCATATCTAACACAGGGGTGCATGTGCGATCAAAGGTAAGCACAGGCAGATATAATATGCCCCGCTGCCCCAGCCCCCCAGCGTGATGCGGTTTCAGCACCACGCTGATGGACAGCGGCTATGCATATTATATGAGCGGGAGCAGGAGATCTAACGCTGCCGCCCGCAGCTTCACCTGCCCCCACCGGCCCCCAGCACCGCTCCAGAGCTGCCTGCACCTCCACTGGACTCTGTATATATATATATACACCCCCCCGTAGATTCGGATTATAAGACGCACCCCCTACTTTCCCCCCAAATTTGGTGGAACAAAAGTGCGTCTTATAAAGCGAAAAATACGGGTAGTTAAATCTGTGTGGAATATCTGGGGTGTTGAAATATATGTTGTGAAATGCTTCTATTAGCTTAGTTTTTGCCTTTTAATAATTACATTTCTATCTATTTGTTTTGTGGTTTTTGTGTGCAGAATACATTTTTGTTAATACATTCTATTTTGTTAACAGCAGTTATTTACCCGGGGGTGAAGCTGGGTAGTGCAGCTAGTGGAATATAAAAATAATTTAGAGTAGGACTGCCCCAAAGAGGTTTGCCGTGACATGGCGGGGCAGCCCAAGGAATTGCAATTTTTTTGCCAAAAATCTCAAATAAATAATCAGACAGTTTGGAATTTTTAGTGCAGTGCACATCTTATAATTCATGCCATTTTCAGTTTAGCTGGCTTTCTTGGTTTTATTATAAAATGTGACCTGTCCTAAGAATGTTAAGGCGCTGCAACATTTCTTGGGGTTTACAAATTATTACATAAAGTTTATTAAAAAAAATGTATGCCATTGCAAGACCTCTGACAGACATGACGAAACAAGGTACGGACTTTTCTAACTGGCCTCACGGTGCTTTATACGCGTCTTGGCTGTCTCATAAGATGTTCAGCGTCAGCACCGGTGTTGATACAGACTGATGTTTCTCTTCCATTCGTGGTGGAAGTTGATGCCTCAGAGGTGGGGTGGGAGCTGAATTGTCACAGGGTCCGTCTATTGGCAATCTTTATCCATCTACAGCCGAATGTAATTGCGACATTGGTAATAGGGAGTTATCAAATTAGCTCTTATGGACTGGAGACACTTTTTGGAGTCAATTATTCATCCGGTTACTGTAATTACGGACCATAAAAATCTCCTTTATCTCGAGTCCGCAAAATGTCTCACACTGAGACAAGCTCGGTGGTCTTTATTTTTTAATAGATGTAATTTGTTTTGTTACTTATCATCCAGGTTCTAAAAACAAGAAGGCTGTTCCTCTGTCCAGGAGTTTTCCGAGAGGAGGGGGGGGGGGGGGCACGTGAAGAACCGGTACCCATACTGCAAAAGGGAGTGGTAGTGCCGGTGCTCAGTATAGACGTATGACGTGCAGGGTGTGACTGGCGGACGGATGTTTGACATGGAGGATCTGATGGGAGGACGGACATGTGACATGGAGGGTGTGAAGGGAGAACAGACACAAAATGTGGAGGGTGTGATTGGGGATGGACTTCTGTTGTGGCGTGTGTGATGGGAAGATTGTCGTGTAACGTGGAGGGTGTGATGGGGGACGAATATGTGGCGTGGAGGGTGTGATGGGAGGATAGACGTGTGACGTGGAGGGTATATTGGGAAGACGAACACATGACATGGATGGTGTGATTGGGGGAAGGTTGTGTGACGTGGAGGGTGTGATGGGGACGAATATGTGGCGTGGAGGGTGTGATGGGAGGATTGACGTGTGACATGGAGGGTATATTGGGAAGATGAACACATGACGTGGATGGTGTGATTGGGGGAAGGTTGTGTGACGTGGATGGTGTGATGGGGGACAAATATGTGGCGTGGAGGGTGTTATGGGAGGATAGACGTGTGACATGGAGGGTATATTGGGAAGATGAACACATGACGTGGATGGTGTGATTGATGGAAGGTTGTGTGACGTGGAGGGTGTGATGGGGACGAATATGTGGCGTGGAGGGTGTTATGGGAGGATAGACGTGTGACGTGAAGGGTATATTGGAAAGATGAACACATGACGTGGATGGTGTGATTGGGGGAAGGTTGTGTGACGTGGAGGGTGTGATGGGGATGAATATGTGGCGTGGAGGGTGTTATGGGAGGATAAACGTGTGACATGGAGGGTATATTGGGAAGATGAACACATGACGTGGATGGTGTGATTGGGGGAAGGTTGTGTGACGTGGAGGGTGTGATGGGGACGAATATGTGGCGTGGAGGGTGTGATAGGAGGATAGACGTGTGACGTGGAGGGTAGATTGGAAAGATGAACACATGACGTGGATGGTGTGATTGGGGAAAGGTTGTGTGACGTGGATGGTGTGATGGGAGGACGGACGTGTGATGTACAGGGTATGATTTGAGAACAGGCATGTGATGTGGAGGGTGTGATGGGAGGACGGACTTGTGATGTGCAGGGTATGATTTGAGAACAGGCATGTGATGTGGAGGGTATGATGGGGGGACGGATGTGTGACGTGGAGGGTGTGATCGGGGATGAATGTGTGATGTGGGGACAGACGTGTGTTTGCTGTCACATATGAGTGTGGACTGACCATCACGTCTCCACTCTTTCTTACACGTCTGATGACATCATTGTGGGAGGCCGTTGTGACCTCACACCATCTTTTTTATACGGCTGATGACATCATTCTGGGAGGCAATTGTGACCTCACACCATCTTTTTTACACGTGTGTTGACATCATTCTGGGAGGCCGTTGTGACCTCACATCATCTTTTTTATACGGCTGATGACATCATTCTGGGAGGGCATTGTGACCTCACACCATCTTTATTACTCATCTGATGACATCATCTTTATTACTCATCTGATGACAGCATTCTGGGAGGCCATTGTAACCTCACACCATGTTATTTATACAGCTGATGACATCATTCTGGGAGGGCATTGTGACCTCACACCATCTTTTTTACACGTCTGTTGACATCATTCTGGGAGGGCATTGTGACCTCACACCATCTTTATTACTTATGTAACAGTGTGTCCCTCCCCTGCCTTTGCTCATGGTGTAATAGTCTGTCTCTCCTTGACTGTCCTGTATGTACTACTGGTGGGGGATTGTTTGTTCTTCAAAGCATGGGACTTCTCCAATCCACAACCTGGTAAACAAGAAAGAGCCAGGACTTCTAAAGTCCATTCATGTATCAAGTGTCCAGGCTGAGTTGGACTCTTCTGCGCACCTAAGGGGCTGATCCCAGGAGAGAAGAACAATGAGACCCATGTTAGTTCAGTTAGTTGGATCTCAGCTGGAGAAGGACTAGGATCTATTGCTGAGGCTGGATCCTAGTGCCTGTGTATGGACTGTCACAGATTGGAGATTAGTGGCCACGTGGGATTGCGTTTTGTTGTTCACCCTGTTGCACTCAAGGAACTCATATAAGGACCATTGCCATATTTTCCCTGGTGTTGGAATACCGGGAGGCGCCCCTGGATCTTTTGTTTTGTTGTGGACTCCTTGCAGACTTTAAGGATTTATATTTGTTTGGGGCTTTATGTTTGTGGTTCCAATAAAGTCCTTTGGATTGTTCCTTGGCCTGGCGTCCCTTTCTGCTCTGTCCCATACCCTGTCACAAACTGGTTGGCAGCGGCGGGATCAGAGCAGAAAGAATGGAGGACAACGGCCCATTAACATCTGGAACCAGAACCTCAGGATACAGGAACTGGACTGTGGTGAGCCTACAAACAAAGGCCCGTGAATTAGGAGTTGGCTACAAAGGACTCTCTAAGGAGCAACTAATTGAGGCATTGGAAAACGCATTTCCACAGCAATGGGAGGAAAGACAGGAGCTGGAGGTAAATACCCAAAAAAGTCAATGGGTTGTGTGGTATGAGGAGGAGATGGCACTGCTTGGAGATGAGGCCACCATAGAAGATAAGAGGGAGGCCATTTGCAAAGCTGAAGAGAGGGCAGCATTGCTGGAGAGGAGGCTTGCTGTGGAAGCAGCTAGAGGCTCAAGACAAACTGTAACCACAGCACCTACTATGAGGGAATTCTCCAGAGTGTCCCGCAAGGACTTTAAGCCATTTAATGAGGCTGCAGGCGACATTGAGGGCTTCTTCTAGGACTTTGAGCATCAGTGCCGATTAATGGAAGTCCCAGAAAGAGAGCGAGTCAGACACCTGGTGGGCTTCTTGGAGGGTGGAGCTGCCGACGCCTATGGAGCTATGGACCCTCAGTGGAATTGTGAGTATGGGGAGATAAAACAGACCATTCTAGAACATTATGCCGTGACCCCAGATACTTATAGGACTCAGTTCCGTACGTTAGCCTGTGATGGGGAAGTGTCTTTCAAGATGTATGCCCACAGACTGAAACAAGTATGCCATCGCTGGCTGGAGGGACAGAGGGCCTTAACTTGGGAGACGTTCATCCAGGTCATCCTGAAAGAGCAGTTCTATGCCAGGTGCCCTGCTGAAATCAGGGAATGGGTACGCGAGAGGAGACCAGAGACAATGGAACAAGCTGCTGCTCTAGCTGATGAGCTTCTCACCATCAAGCCTCAATGGAAAAGGCTACTAGTCAGTGAGAAAAAAACTACCAGCTCCCCAACACCAGTGGTCCCTTGTCCTTTGGCCTCCAATGTTCACCATCCCATTAGGCTACCAACACATGGTGGACCCCATGTGAATGTGCCTCCTACTACTCCTGCCTCCTCTTTGGGAGTACGACGTGGAGAAAGACTCATAAAACGTAGATGTTAGGGATGTGGGCAGCTGGGTCATCTGCAAGCTCACTGTCCAGCTGTTCGGAGGCAAAACAGTTACAGACCCCCTTTGCCTGTCCATTATCTACAGACACCCTCAACCGGAGAAGAGCTGGATTCACTCCCTGATGATTCGACAAAAGACTGATATGTTGACTTCCCTACCAGGAGTCTATGGGGTGCGAGCCACAGCCGCCCGTTCTTCTGATCTTCAGCATAAACATCTACAGGAGGTCGTGCTGGATGGCCAAAAAGTTGTTGGCTTTCGTGACACTGGGGCTTTTCTCACCATCGCAGATCCCCGAGTAATTCAACCAGAAGCAATGCAAAAGGGACCAGGAATTGCCATTGAATTGGCTGGAGGTACTCAAAGATACATTCCAAGAGCGAGTGTGACCCTGGATTATGGTTTTGGGCAAACCAATGCATGATTGGTGTGATGAGCGGCCTTCCTGCAGACATTCTTCTAGGGAATGATGTGGGGAATCTTCAATGCCACTTTGTCGGTGTGATAACCAGAAGTCAAGCCAAGAGAGCAGCAGATGTGGACGTGTTCAACCCATCAATGGAAATGAGGCAACCCGAACTGCCGTCACAGCCGGTGAGTAATTCTTCTTGTGGGTCTCATATGAATGTCACTTGGGATAAAGTTCAGTTTAGACAAGAGGTAGAGACTGACCCCACCCTGGCTAGCTTTAGAGCTCGGGCTGAAATAGGGCAGTTAGGAGAAAATGGGGAAAAAATTATCAGAGAAAATGGACTTCTATATCGGGTTACCAATGCTGACTCCTTAGATAAACCCTGAACTTATAGCAAACAGCTTATTGTTCCTCAGAAATACAGAGTTTCCCTATTACACTTTACTCATGACATTCCTACTGCCGGCCATCAAGGGAAAACAAGCACCGAGAGACGATTGACTCAAATTTTCTATTGGCCTGGAATTTCTCAAGCAGTGGCGCATTTCTGCCAATCTTGCGACATATGTGAGCGTAGAGGGCGACCCGGAGATCACCCAAAGGCACCCTTGCAACCACTCCCTATCATAGAAGAACCCTTTCAAAGAGTAGCTGTCGATATCATTGGACCTCTGGCTAAACCAAGTAAATCTGTAAAGCAGTACATTCTCACTGTTGTGGACTACGCCACCCGATATCCAGAAGCCGTGGCCTTGTCAAGTATTTCTGCAGCCAAGGTGGCCTAGGCCCTTGTTACCATTTTCACCCGAGTATGATTCCCAAGTGAGATCTTATTGGACCAAGGCTCCCAGTTCATGTCAGAGTTGGTGCAGTGTCTGTGGCGCACCTGTGGAGTACAAGCAATTCGAACTACAGCATACCATCCTCAAACCAATGGACTTTGTGAACGATTTAATCAAACACTGAAAAATATGATAAGGGCCTTCACTGACAGGGATTCCGACTGGGAGAAGTACCTACCCCATCTCCTGTTCGCCTATCGGGAAGTTCCCCAGGAATCCACTGGGTTTTCCCCCTTTGAACTACTGTATGGAAGAAAGGTCAGAGGACCCTTAACTCTGCTAAAGGAATATTGGGAGGGGCAAGTTGAAGATACAGGAACCCATGTTGTTCCATATGTCCTCAAGCTTCTGAAAACCCTGGCTCAACTTGCTACTTTGGCTCAGGATCATGTGCGGATGGCTCAAACCAGACAGAAGACATGGTATGACCGCAAAGCACGCTATCGAGAATTTGTAGAGGGACAACAAATCTTAATGATTGTTCCCCATCGGCAAAATAAACTCCAGGCAACATGGGAGGGTCCCTTCCGGGTTCTCAGAAAACTAAACGACACCAATTACCTTCTTGCTCTAGATGATCAGGGTCTAAGACAAAGGACTGTCCATGTGAATATGATTAAGGAGTACCATGACCGGACATTACCTATGATACCAAGCTGTCGGCTGGCTTCAGAAGATGGTCAGGAGGATGAGGACCCATTACCTGATCTTGTTGAAGCAGCCAGAGCCCCATCCACTGTGGAACAAGTTCCTCTGAGAGATCACTTAGATTCCTTACAGAAAAAACAAATGCTGGGAGTGCTCCATAAGAGATAGGCATTTTTTTCATCCCGACCAGGTAGAACCACAGTAACCCAACATCATGTGGACACTCAGGACATCCGTCCCATACAGCAGGCTCCCTACCGGGTACCAGAATCAGAAACACCATGCAGCATGAGCTGGAGGAGATGTTACAGCTTGGGGTGATTCAGGCCTCCCATAGTCCTTGGGCCTCTCCTGTTGTGTTAGTACCCAAGAAAGATGGGAGTACTCGATTTTGTGTGGACTACTGACGACTAAATGACCATACCATCAGTGATGCTTACCCAATGCCCCGCATTGATGAACTTCTAGACCGGCTAGCTGGGGCATGATACGTCACCACCTTGGATCTCAGTAAGGGATACTGGCAAATTCCCCTGACGGAGGAAGGTAGAGAAAGGTCGGCTTTTATAACCCCCTTTGGTCTGTATGAATTTCTAAACATGCCTTTCGGAATGAAAAACGCCCCTGCAACCTTTCAGAGAATGGTGGACCAGATCCTCCGGGGATGTGGCGACTTCACTTGTGCCTACCTGGATGATATCGCCGTCTTCAGCCACACATGGGAGGAACATCTGAATCAAGTAGCTGTTGTTCTTGACCGGATTCTCTCAGCAGGCCTAACTATTCGACCTGATAAATGCCAATTGGGTATGGGTGAAGTCCAATAACTAGGGCATCGAGTAAGAGGAGGGAAGTTACGTCCTGAACCTGCCAAAATCCAGGCTATTAGAGACTGGCCTATACCCCAAACTAAGAAACAAGTTATGGCTTTTTTGGGCACTGCCAGTTATTACCGAGAATTTGTTTCTCATTTCAGCAGTGTGGCCAAGCCCCTAACAGACCTCATGAAGAAAACAATGCCCCGGCTGGTGATCTGGACTCCAGCCTGTGATGAGGCTTTTAACCGGCTGAAGGACGCCTTGGTCTGCGACCCTGTTCTGGCTGCTCCAGACTATAAGAAGAGATTCATTGTGCAGACAGATGCCTCTTCTTATGGATTTGGAGCTGTACTCAGCCAGGTGAATTCAGCCGGGGAGGAGCACCCCATTGCCTACCTCAGCAGGAAACTGCTGGACCGAGAAGTGGCCTATGCAACTGTTGAGAAGGAATGCCTGGCTGTAGTATGGGCCCTTAGGAAACTAAGGCCGTATCTGTATGGGCGAGAATTCACTGTGGTTACTGATCACAATCCCCTCACCTGGCTGAACAGAGTCACTGGGGACAATGGACGCTTACAACGATGGAGCCTGGCTCTTCAACCCTATAACTTTACAATACAATATAGAAGGGGCAGCCAACACCAAAATGCAGACGGATTGTCCAGGCAAGAGGAGCCCTGAGTCAGGGTCGGCATGTTTACGTGTACTTGACAAGCGACCTGTTGAGGTCACTAGTCCGTACACAAATTGAGGGGGGGAGGGGTTGTAACAGTGTGTCCCTCCCCCGCCTTTGCTCATGGTGTAATAGTCTGTCTCTCCTTGACTGTCCTGTATGTACTACTGGTGGAGGATTGTTTGTTCTTCTCAGCATGGGACTTCTCCAATCCACAACTTAGTAAACAAGAAAGAGCTAGGACTTCTAAAGTCCATTCATGTATCAAGTGTCCATGCGGAGTTGGACTCTTCTGCCCACTTAAGGGGCTGATCCCAGGAGAGAAGAACAATGAGACCCATGTTAGTTCAGTTAGTTGGATCTCTGCTGGAGAAGGACTAGGACCTATTGCTGAGGCTGGATCCTAGAGCCTGTGTATGGACTGTCACAGATTGGAGATCAGTGGCCACGTGGGATTGAGTTTTGTTGTTCACCCTGTTGGACTCAAGGAACTCATATAAGGACCATTGCCATATTTTCCTTGGCGTTGGAATACCGGGAGGCTCCCCTGGAACTTTTGTTTTGCTGTGGACTCCTTGCAGACTTTAAGGATTTATATTTGTTTGGTCCTTTATCTTTGTGGTTCCAATAAAGCCCTTTGGATTGTTCCTTGGCCTGGCGTCCCTTACTGCTCTGCCGCATACCCCGTCACAACTTATCTGATGACATCATTCTGGGAGGGCATTGTGACCTCACACCATCTTTATTACTCATCTGATGACATCATTCTGGGAAGGCATTGTGACCTCACACCATCTTTATTACACATCTGGTGACATCATTCTGGGAGGACATTGTGACCTCACACCATCTTTATTACTCATCTGATGACATCATTCTGGGAGGGCATTGTGACCTCACACCATCTTTATTACTCATCTGATGACATCATTCTGGGAGGGCATTGTGACCTCACACCATCTTTATTACTCATCTGATGACATCATTCTGGGAGGGCATTGTGACCTCACACCATCTTTATTACTCATCTGATGACATCATTCTGGGAGGGCATTGTGACATCACACCATCTTTATTACTCATATGATGACATCATTCTGGGAGGGCATTGTGACCTCACACCATCTTTATTACTCATCTGATGACATCATTCTGGGAGGGCATTGTGACATCACACCATCTTTATTACTCATCTGATGACATCATTCTGGGAGGGCATTGTGACCTCACACCATCTTTATTACTCATCTGATGACATCATTCTGGGAGGACATTGTGACCTCACACCATCTTTATTACTCATCTGATGACATCATTCTGGGAGGACATTGTGACCTCACGCCATCTTTATTACACATCTGATGACATCATTCTGGGAGGGCATTGTGACCTCACACCATCTTTATTACTCATCTGGTGACATCATTCTGGGAGGACATTGTGACCTCACACCATCTTTATTACTCATCTGATGACATCATTCTGGGAGGACATTGTGACCTCACACCATCTTTATTACTCATCTGGTGACATCATTCTGGGAGGGCATTGTGACCTCACACCATCTTTATTACTCATGTGGTGATATCATCATTGTGCTTTCTTGTCATGCAGGTTGGCAAAGCCATAGAGACGCAGCAGAGTTGGCCCCGTATGATGGCGTGTGGTTGAATCGCCGGCCGCCCATGTACCGCAGACGTGAGTTCAGGCTATGACTTTATCCCTTTATTACAGTATTCCAGATATTATGCTACACCCCGGTTATGTTTCAGGGGTGCTGAGGAAGCGCAGTGGCCGCAGATCCCCCAACTTTTCCCGCGTAGAACTCGAGTGCTTTGTCTCGTTAATGGACCGCTACCTGCCAGATGAGCTCCAAAGGGCAGGGGCCATATCTCTGCGCCAGCGTCGAGCCATCCTCCAGGAGATCGCCCGCTGCTTGGAGCCCATGTCTGGCTGCCTCCGCACTCCGCGCCAGCTGCTACACCGGTGGGCAGATTTCAACAACAGAGACCCCGAGCGGCTGATGGAAATAAGGATGCAGCTGCTGTATGGTGAGAACAGGGGGATGGGGGCATGGAAGTGACGGCAGGTACATGCAGTGTCACATATGTGTCCATCACACATTCTACGTGTGATACTGCGAGATGGGGGATACGGAAACAAAAAGGTCATCAATCTAGTTCTGCCCTGGAGTCTTCTCATCTGACACAGATGAAGCAGCTCAGTGATTGATCAGTATCCATTACCATTTGTTGTTACAGCCGCCAGTTGTGAGCAGAGCTGGGACTCATCAGATGTGCAGATAGCGCCCTCTCCAGGTAGGAGTGGTGACAGGTGCCCCGTGTGCATGAGCAGAGAGGTGACAGGCGCCCCGTGTGGATGAGCAGAGAGGTGACTGGCGCCCCGTGTGAATGAGCAGAGAGGTGACTGGCGCTCCGTGTGGATGAGCAGAGAGGTGACAGGCGCCCAGTGTGGATGAGCAGAGAGGTGACAGGTGCCCCGTGTGGATGAGCAGAGAGGTGACTGGCGCCCCGTGTGCATGAGCAGAGAGGTGACAGGCGCCCCGTGTGGATGAGCAGAGAGGTGACAGGCTCCCCGTGTGGATGAGCAGAGAGGTGACAGGCTCCCCGTGTGGATGAGCAGAGAGGTGACTGGCGCCCCGTGTGGATGAGCAGAGAGGTGACTGGCGCCCCGTGTGGATGAGCAGAGAGGTGACTGGCGCCCCGTGTGGATGAGCAGAGAGGTGACTGGCGCCCCGTGTGGATGAGCAGAGAGGTGACAGGCGCCCAGTGTGGATGAGCAGAGAGGTGACAGGTGCCCCGTGTGGATGAGCAGAGAGGTGACTGGCGCCCCGTGTGGATGAGCAGAGAGGTGACTGGCGCCCCGTGTGCATGAGCAGAGAGGTGACAGGCGCCCCGTGTGGATGAGCAGAGAGGTGACAGGCGCCCCGTGTGGATGAGCAGAGAGGTGACAAGCGTCCCGTGTGGATGAGCAGAGAGGTGACTGGTGCCCCGTGTGGATGAGCAGAGAGGTGACAGGCGCCTCGTGTGGATGAGCAGAGAGGTGACTGGCTTCCCGTGTGGATGAGCAGAGAGGTGACTGGCGCCCCGTGTGGATGAGCAGAGAGGTGACTGGCGCCCCGTGTGGATGAGCAGAGAGGTGACAGGCGCCCCGTGTGGATGAGCAGAGAGGTGACAGGCGCCCCGTGTGGATGAGCAGAGAGGTGACTGGTGCCCCGTGTGGATGAGCAGAGAGGTGACTGGTGCCCCGTGTGGATGAGCAGAGAGGTGACAGGTGCCCCGTGTGCATGAGCAGAGAGGTGACAGGCGCCCCGTATGGATGAGCTGAGAGGTGACAGGCGCCCCGTGTGGATGAGCAGAGAGGTGACAGGCTCCTCGTGTGGATGAGCAGAGAGGTGACAGACTCCCCGTGTGGATGAGCAGAGAGGTGACAGGCGCCCCGTGTGGATGAGCAGAGAGGTGACAGGCGCCCCGTGTGGATGAGCAGAGAGGTGACTGGCGCCCCGTGTGGATGAGCAGAGAGGTGACTGGCGCCCCGTGTGGATGAGCAGAGAGGTGACTTGCGCCCCGTGTGGATGAGCAGAGAGGTGACAGGCGCCCCGTGTGGATGAGCAGAGAGGTGACAGGCGCCCCGTGTGGATGAGCAGAGAGGTGACAGGCGCCCCGTGTGGATGAGCAGAGAGGTGACAGGGGCCCCGTGTGGATGAGCAGAGAGGTGACAGGTGCCCCGTGTGCATGAGCAGAGAGGTGACAGGCGCCCCGTGTGGATAAGCAGAGAGGTGACTGGTGCCCCGTGTGGATGAGCAGAGAGGTGACAGGCGCCCCGTGTGGATGAGCAGAGAGGTGACTGGCGCCCCGTGTGGATGAGCAGAGAGGTGACTGGCGCCCCGTGTGGATGAGCAGAGAGGTGACAGATGCCCCGTGTGGATGAGTAGAGAGGAGACAGGCGCCCCTTGTAGATGAGCAGAGAGGTGACAGGTGCCCCGTGTGGATGAGCAGAGAGGTGACAGGCGCCCCGTGTGGATGAGCAGAGACGTGACAGGCGCCCCTTGTAGATGAGCAGAGAGGTGACAGGTGCCCCGTGTGGATGAGCAGAGAGGTGACAGGCGCCCCGTGTGGATGAGTAGAGAGGTGACAGGTGCCCTGTGTGGATGAGCAGAGAGGTGACAGGCGCCCCGTGTGGATGAGCAGAGAGGTGACAGGCTCCCCGTGTGGATGAGCAGAGATGTGACAGGCTCCCCGTGTGCATGAGCAGAGAGGTGACAGGCGCCCCTTGTAGATGAGCAGAGAGGTGACAGGTGCCCCGTGTGGATGAGTAGAGAGGTGACAGGTGCCCTGTGTGGATGAGTAGAGAGGTGACTGGCGCCCCGTGTGGATGAGCAGAGAGGTGACTGGCGCCCCGTGTGGATGAGCAGAGAGGTGACTGGCGCCCCGTGTGGATGAGCAGAGAGGTGACTGGCGCCCCGTGTGGATGAGCAGAGAGGTGACTGGTGCCCCGTGTGGATGAGTAGAGAGGTGACAGGCGCCGTGTGGATGAGCAGAGTGGTGACAGGCGCCCCGTGTGGATGAGCAGAGAGGTGACTGGCTCCCCGTGTGGATGAGCAGAGAGGTGACTGGCGCCCCGTGTGGATGAGCAGAGAGGTGACTGGCGCCCCGTGTGGATGAGCAGAGAGGTGACAGGCGCCCAGTGTGGATGAGCAGAGAGGTGACAGGTGCCCCGTGTGGATGAGCAGAGAGGTGACAGGTGCCCCGTGTGAATGAGCAGAGAGGTGACAGGCTCCCCGTGTGGATGAGCAGAGAGGTGACTGGTGCCCCGTGTGGATGAGCAGAGAGGTGACTGGCGCCCCGTGTGCATGAGCAGAGAGGTGACAGGCGCCCCGTGTGGATGAGCAGAGAGGTGACAGGCGCCCCGTGTGGATGAGCAGAGAGGTGACTGGCGCCCCGTGTGGATGAGCAGAGAGGTGACAGGTGCCCCGTGTGGATGAGCAGAGAGGTGACTGGCGCCCCGTGTGGATGAGCAGAGAGGTGACAGGCGCCCCGTGTGGATGAGCAGAGAGGTGACAGGCGCCCCGTGTGGATGAGCAGAGAGGTGACAGGCGCCCCGTGTGGATGAGCAGAGAGGTGACAGGCGCCCCGTGTGGATGAGCAGAGAGGTGACTGGCGCCCCGTGTGGATGAGCAGAGAGGTGACAGGTGCCCCGTGTGCATGAGCAGAGAGGTGACAGGCTCCCCGTGTGGATGAGCAGAGAGGTGACAGGCGCCCCGTGTGGATGAGCAGAGAGGTGACTAGTGCCCCGTGTGGATGAGCAGAGAGGTGACAGGCGCCCCGTGTGGATGAGCAGAGATGTGACTGGCGCCCCGTGTGGATGAGCAGAGAGGTGACTGGCGCCCCGTGTGGATGAGTAGAGAGGTGACAGGCGCCCCGTGTGGATGAGCAGAGAGGTGACTGGCTCCCCGTGTGGATGAGCAGAGAGGTGACTGGCTCCCCGTGTGGATGAGCAGAGAGGTGACTGGTGCCCCTTGTGTATGAGCAGAGAGGTGAGTGGTGCCCCGTGTGGATGAGCAGAGAGGTGACTGGCTCCCCGTGTGGATGAGCAGAGAGGTGACTGGCGCCCCGTGTGGATGAGCAGAGAGGTGACAGTCGCCCAGTGTGGATGAGCAGAGAGGTGACAGGTGCCCCGTGTGGATGAGCAGAGAGGTGACAGGTGCCCCGTGTGGATGAGCAGAGAGGTGACTGGCGCCCCGTGTGGATGAGCAGAGAGGTGACTGGCGCCCCGTGTGGATGAGCAGAGAGGTGACTGGCGCCCCGTGTGGATGAGCAGAGAGGTGACTGGTGCCCCGTGTGGATGAGCAGAGAGGTGACTGGTGCCCCGTGTAGATGAGCAGAGAGGTGACAGGCGCCCCGTGTGGATGAGCAGAGAGGTGACAGGTGCCCCGTGTGCATGAGCAGAGAGGTGACAGGCGCCCCGTGTGGATGAGCAGAGAGGTGACAGGCACCCGTGTGGATGAGCAGAGAGGTGACTGGCGCCCCGTGTGGATGAGCAGAGAGGTGACAGGCGCCCCGTGTGGATGAGCAGAGAGGTGACTGGCGCCCCCTGTGGATGAGCAGAGAGGTGACGGGCGCCCCGTGTGGATGAGCAGAGAGGTGACAGGCGCCCCGTGTGGATGAGCAGAGAGGTGACTGGCGCACCCTGTGGATGAGCAGAGAGGTGACGGGCGCCCCGTGTGGATGAGCAGAGAGGTGACTGGCGCCCCGTGTGTATGAGCAGAGAGGTGATTGGTGCCCCGTGTGGATGAGCAGAGAGGTGACTGGCGCCCCGTGTGGATGAGCAGAGAGGTGACTGGCGCCCCATGTGGATGAGCAGAGAGGTGACTGGTGCCCCGTGTGGATGAGCAGAGAGGTGACAGGCGCCCCGTGTGGATAAGCAGAGAGGTGACTGGCGCCTCGTGGGGATGAGTAGAGAGGTGACAGGCGCCCGTGTGGATGAGCAGAAAGGTGACAGGCGCCCCGTGTGGATGAGCAGAGAGGTGACAGGCGCCCCGTGTGGATGAGCAGAGAGGTGACTGGCGCCTCGTGTGGATGAGCAGAGAGGTGACTGGCGCCCCGTGTGGATGAGCAGAGAGGTGACTGGCGCCCCGTGTGGATGAGCAGAGAGGTGACTGGCGCCCCGTGTGGATGAGCAGAGAGGTGACTGGCGCCCCGTGTGGATGAGCAGAGAGGTGACAGGCGCCCAGTGTGGATGAGCAGAGAGGTGACAGGTGCCCCGTGTGGATGAGCAGAGAGGTGACTGGCGCCCCGTGTGGATGAGCAGAGAGGTGACTGGCGCCCCGTGTGGATGAGCAGAGAGGTGACTGGTGCCCCGTGTGGATGAGTAGAGAGGTGACAGGCGCCGTGTGGATGAGCAGAGTGGTGACAGGCGCCCCGTGTGGATGAGCAGAGAGGTGACTGGCTCCCCGTGTGGATGAGCAGAGAGGTGACTGGCGCCCCGTGTGGATGAGCAGAGAGGTGACTGGCGCCCCGTGTGGATGAGCAGAGAGGTGACAGGCGCCCAGTGTGGATGAGCAGAGAGGTGACAGGTGCCCCGTGTGGATGAGCAGAGAGGTGACAGGCGCCCCGTGTGGATGAGCAGAGAGGTGACAGGCGCCCCGTGTGGATGAGCAGAGAGGTGACAGGCGCCCCGTGTGAATGAGCAGAGAGGTGACAGGTTCCCCGTGTGGATGAGCAGAGAGGTGACTGGTGCCCCGTGTGGATGAGCAGAGAGGTGACTGGCGCCCCGTGTGCATGAGCAGAGAGGTGACAGGCGCCCCGTGTGGATGAGCAGAGAGGTGACAGGCGCCCCGTGTGGATGAGCAGAGAGGTGACTGGCGCCCCGTGTGGATGAGCAGAGAGGTGACAGGTGCCCCGTGTGGATGAGCAGAGAGGTGACTGGCGCCCCGTGTGGATGAGCAGAGAGGTGACAGGCGCCCCGTGTGGATGAGCAGAGAGGTGACAGGCGCCCCGTGTGGATGAGCAGAGAGGTGACAGGCGCCCCGTGTGGATGAGCAGAGAGGTGACTGGCGCCCCGTGTGGATGAGCAGAGAGGTGACAGGTGCCCCGTGTGCATGAGCAGAGAGGTGACAGGCTCCCCGTGTGGATGAGCAGAGAGGTGACAGGCGCCCCGTGTGGATGAGCAGAGAGGTGACTAGTGCCCCGTGTGGATGAGCAGAGAGGTGACAGGCGCCCCGTGTGGATGAGCAGAGATGTGACTGGCGCCCCGTGTGGATGAGCAGAGAGGTGACTGGCGCCCCGTGTGGATGAGTAGAGAGGTGACAGGCGCCCCGTGTGGATGAGCAGAGAGGTGACTGGCTCCCCGTGTGGATGAGCAGAGAGGTGACTGGTGCCCCTTGTGTATGAGCAGAGAGGTGACTGGTGCCCCGTGTGGATGAGCAGAGAGGTGACTGGCTCCCCGTGTGGATGAGCAGAGAGGTGACTGGTGCCCCGTGTGGATGAGCAGAGAAGTGTCAGGCGCCCCGTGTGGATGAGCAGAGAGGTGACTGGCGCCCCGTGTGGATGAGCAGAGAGGTGACAGATGCCCCGTGTGGATGAGTAGAGAGGTGACAGGCGCCCCGTGTGGATGAGCAGAGAGGTGACTGGTGCCCCGTGTGGATGAGCAGAGAGGTGACTGGCGCCCCGTGTGGATGAGCAGAGAGGTGACTGGCGCCCCGTGTGGATGAGCAGAGAGGTGACTGGCGCCCCGTGTGGATGAGCAGAGAGGTGACAGGCGCCTTGTGTGGATGAGCAGAGAGGTGACTGGTGCCCCGTGTGGATGAGCAGAGAGGTGACTGGCGCCCCGTGTGGATGAGCAGAGAGGTGACTGGCGCCCCGTGTGGATGAGCAGAGAGGTGACAGGTGCCCCGTGTGGATGAGCTGAGAGGTGACAGGCGCCTTGTGTGGATGAGCAGAGAGGTGACAGGCGCCCCGTGTGGATGAGCAGAGAGGTGACTGGCTCCCCGTGTGGATGAGCAGAGTGGTGACAGACGCCCCGTGTGTATGAGCAGAGAGGTGACTGGCGCCCCGTGTGGATGAGCACAGAGGTGACAGGCTCCCCGTCTGGATGAGCAGAGAGGTGACTGGCGCCCCGTGTGGATGAGTAGAGAGGTGACAGGTGCCCTGTGTGGATGAGCAGAGAGGTGACAGGCGCCCCGTGTGGATGAGCAGAGAGGTGACAGGCTCCCCGTGTGGATGAGCAGAGAGGTGACAGGCTCCCCGTGTGGATGAGCAGAGATGTGACAGGCTCCCCGTGTGCATGAGCAGAGAGGTGACAGGCGCCCTTTGTGGATGAGCAGAGAAGTGACAGGTGCCCCGTGTGGATGAGCAGAGAGGTGACAGGCGCCCCGTGTGGATGAGCAGAGATGTGACAGGCTCCCCATGTGCATGAGCAGAGAGGTGACAGGCGCCCCTTGTGGATGAGCAGAGAGGTGACAGGTGCCCCGTGGGGATGAGCAGAGAGGTGACAGGCACCTCGTGTGGATGAGCAGAGAGGTGACAGGCTCCCCGTGTGGATGAGCAGAGAGGTGACAGGCGCCCCGTGTGGATGAGCAGAGAGGTGACTGGCGCACCCTGTGGATGAGCAGAGAGGTGACGGGCGCCCCGTGTGGATGAGCAGAGAGGTGACTGGCGCCCCGTGTGGATGAGCAGAGAGGTGATTGGTGCCCCGTGTGGATGAGCAGAGAGGTGACTGGCGCCCCGTGTGGATGAGCAGAGAGGTGACTGGCGCCCCATGTGGATGAGCAGAGAGGTGACTGGTGCCCCGTGTGGATGAGCAGAGAGGTGACAGGCGCCCCGTGTGGATAAGCAGAGAGGTGACTGGCGCCTCGTGGGGATGAGTAGAGAGGTGACAGGCGCCCGTGTGGATGAGCAGAAAGGTGACAGGCGCCCCGTGTGGATGAGCAGAGAGGTGACAGGCGCCCCGTGTGGATGAGCAGAGAGGTGACTGGCGCCTCGTGTGGATGAGCAGAGAGGTGACTGGCGCCCCGTGTGGATGAGCAGAGAGGTGACTGGCGCCCCGTGTGGATGAGCAGAGAGGTGACTGGCGCCCCGTGTGGATGAGCAGAGAGGTGACTGGCGCCCCGTGTGGATGAGCAGAGAGGTGACTGGTGCCCCGTGTGGATGAGTAGAGAGGTGACAGGCGCCGTGTGGATGAGCAGAGTGGTGACAGGCGCCCCGTGTGGATGAGCAGAGAGGTGACTGGCTCCCCGTGTGGATGAGCAGAGAGGTGACTGGCTCCCCGTGTGGATGAGCAGAGAGGTGACTGGCGCCCCGTGTGGATGAGCAGAGAGGTGACTGGCGCCCCGTGTGGATGAGCAGAGAGGTGACAGGCGCCCAGTGTGGATGAGCAGAGAGGTGACAGGTGCCCCGTGTGGATGAGCAGAGAGGTGACAGGCGCCCCGTGTGGATGAGCAGAGAGGTGACAGGCGCCCCGTGTGGATAAGCAGAGAGGTGACAGGCGCCCCGTGTGAATGAGCAGAGAGGTGACAGGCTCCCCGTGTGGATGAGCAGAGAGGTGACTGGTGCCCCGTGTGGATGAGCAGAGAGGTGACTGGCGCCCCGTGTGCATGAGCAGAGAGGTGACAGGCGCCCCGTGTGGATGAGCAGAGAGGTGACAGGCGCCCCGTGTGGATGAGCAGAGAGGTGACTGGCGCCCCGTGTGGATGAGCAGAGAGGTGACAGGTGCCCCGTGTGGATGAGCAGAGAGGTGACTGGCGCCCCGTGTGGATGAGCAGAGAGGTGACAGGCGCCCCGTGTGGATGAGCAGAGAGGTGACAGGCGCCCCGTGTGGATGAGCAGAGAGGTGACAGGCGCCCCGTGTGGATGAGCAGAGAGGTGACTGGCGCCCCGTGTGGATGAGCAGAGAGGTGACAGGTGCCCCGTGTGCATGAGCAGAGAGGTGACAGGCTCCCCGTGTGGATGAGCAGAGAGGTGACAGGCGCCCCGTGTGGATGAGCAGAGAGGTGACTAGTGCCCCGTGTGGATGAGCAGAGAGGTGACAGGCGCCCCGTGTGGATGAGCAGAGATGTGACTGGCGCCCCGTGTGGATGAGCAGAGAGGTGACTGGCGCCCCGTGTGGATGAGTAGAGAGGTGACAGGCGCCCCGTGTGGATGAGCAGAGAGGTGACTGGCTCCCCGTGTGGATGAGCAGAGAGGTGACTGGTGCCCCTTGTGTATGAGCAGAGAGGTGACTGGTGCCCCGTGTGGATGAGCAGAGAGGTGACTGGCTCCCCGTGTGGATGAGCAGAGAGGTGACTGGTGCCCCGTGTGGATGAGCAGAGAAGTGTCAGGCGCCCCGTGTGGATGAGCAGAGAGGTGACTGGCGCCCCGTGTGGATGAGCAGAGAGGTGACAGATGCCCCGTGTGGATGAGTAGAGAGGTGACAGGCGCCCCGTGTGGATGAGCAGAGAGGTGACTGGTGCCCCGTGTGGATGAGCAGAGAGGTGACTGGCGCCCCGTGTGGATGAGCAGAGAGGTGACTGGCGCCCCGTGTGGATGAGCAGAGAGGTGACTGGCGCCCCGTGTGGATGAGCAGAGAGGTGACAGGCGCCTTGTGTGGA
This sequence comes from Anomaloglossus baeobatrachus, assembly GCF_048569485.1. Classification (NCBI taxonomy): domain Eukaryota; kingdom Metazoa; phylum Chordata; class Amphibia; order Anura; family Aromobatidae; genus Anomaloglossus; species Anomaloglossus baeobatrachus. Next base: position 581,685,988 of record NC_134358.1, on the reverse strand, counting down.
TGAGCAGAGAGGTGACTGGTGCCCCGTGTGGATGAGCAGAGAGGTGACTGGCGCCCCGTGTGGATGAGCAGAGAGGTGACTGGCGCCCCGTGTGGATGAGCAGAGAGGTGACAGGTGCCCCGTGTGGATGAGCTGAGAGGTGACAGGCGCCTTGTGTGGATGAGCAGAGAGGTGACAGGCGCCCCGTGTGGATGAGCAGAGAGGTGACTGGCTCCCCGTGTGGATGAGCAGAGTGGTGACAGACGCCCCGTGTGTATGAGCAGAGAGGTGACTGGCGCCCCGTGTGGATGAGCACAGAGGTGACAGGCTCCCCGTCTGGATGAGCAGAGAGGTGACTGGCGCCCCGTGTGGATGAGTAGAGAGGTGACAGGTGCCCTGTGTGGATGAGCAGAGAGGTGACAGGCGCCCCGTGTGGATGAGCAGAGAGGTGACAGGCTCCCCGTGTGGATGAGCAGAGAGGTGACAGGCTCCCCGTGTGGATGAGCAGAGATGTGACAGGCTCCCCGTGTGCATGAGCAGAGAGGTGACAGGCGCCCTTTGTGGATGAGCAGAGAAGTGACAGGTGCCCCGTGTGGATGAGCAGAGAGGTGACAGGCGCCCCGTGTGGATGAGCAGAGATGTGACAGGCTCCCCATGTGCATGAGCAGAGAGGTGACAGGCGCCCCTTGTGGATGAGCAGAGAGGTGACAGGTGCCCCGTGGGGATGAGCAGAGAGGTGACAGGCACCTCGTGTGGATGAACAGAGAGGTGACAGGCTCCCCGTGTGGATGAGCAGAGAGGTGACAGGCGCCCCGTGTGGATGAGCAGAGAGGTGACTGGCGCACCCTGTGGATGAGCAGAGAGGTGACGGGCGCCCCGTGTGGATGAGCAGAGAGGTGACTGGCGCCCCGTGTGGATGAGCAGAGAGGTGATTGGTGCCCCGTGTGGATGAGCAGAGAGGTGACTGGCGCCCCGTGTGGATGAGCAGAGAGGTGACTGGCGCCCCATGTGGATGAGCAGAGAGGTGACTGGTGCCCCGTGTGGATGAGCAGAGAGGTGACAGGCGCCCCGTGTGGATAAGCAGAGAGGTGACTGGCGCCTCGTGGGGATGAGTAGAGAGGTGACAGGCGCCCGTGTGGATGAGCAGAAAGGTGACAGGCGCCCCGTGTGGATGAGCAGAGAGGTGACAGGCGCCCCGTGTGGATGAGCAGAGAGGTGACTGGCGCCTCGTGTGGATGAGCAGAGAGGTGACTGGCGCCCCGTGTGGATGAGCAGAGAGGTGACTGGCGCCCCGTGTGGATGAGCAGAGAGGTGACTGGCGCCCCGTGTGGATGAGCAGAGAGGTGACTGGCGCCCCGTGTGGATGAGCAGAGAGGTGACTGGTGCCCCGTGTGGATGAGTAGAGAGGTGACAGGCGCCGTGTGGATGAGCAGAGTGGTGACAGGCGCCCCGTGTGGATGAGCAGAGAGGTGACTGGCTCCCCGTGTGGATGAGCAGAGAGGTGACTGGCGCCCCGTGTGGATGAGCAGAGAGGTGACTGGCGCCCCGTGTGGATGAGCAGAGAGGTGACAGGCGCCCAGTGTGGATGAGCAGAGAGGTGACAGGTGCCCCGTGTGGATGAGCAGAGAGGTGACAGGTGCCCCGTGTGAATGAGCAGAGAGGTGACAGGCTCCCCGTGTGGATGAGCAGAGAGGTGACTGGTGCCCCGTGTGGATGAGCAGAGAGGTGACTGGCGCCCCGTGTGCATGAGCAGAGAGGTGACAGGCGCCCCGTGTGGATGAGCAGAGAGTTGACAGGCGCCCCGTGTGGATGAGCAGAGAGGTGACTGGCGCCCCGTGTGGATGAGCAGAGAGGTGACAGGTGCCCCGTGTGGATGAGCAGAGAGGTGACTGGCGCCCCGTGTGGATGAGCAGAGAGGTGACAGGCGCCCCGTGTGGATGAGCAGAGAGGTGACAGGCGCCCCGTGTGGATGAGCAGAGAGGTGACAGGCGCCCCGTGTGGATGAGCAGAGAGGTGACTGGCGCCCCGTGTGGATGAGCAGAGAGGTGACAGGTGCCCCGTGTGCATGAGCAGAGAGGTGACAGGCTCCCCGTGTGGATGAGCAGAGAGGTGACAGGCGCCCCGTGTGGATGAGCAGAGAGGTGACTAGTGCCCCGTGTGGATGAGCAGAGAGGTGACAGGCGCCCCGTGTGGATGAGCAGAGATGTGACTGGCGCCCCGTGTGGATGAGCAGAGAGGTGACTGGCGCCCCGTGTGGATGAGTAGAGAGGTGACAGGCGCCCCGTGTGGATGAGCAGAGAGGTGACTGGCTCCCTGTGTGGATGAGCAGAGAGGTGACTGGCTCCCCGTGTGGATGAGCAGAGAGGTGACTGGTGCCCCTTGTGTATGAGCAGAGAGGTGACTGGTGCCCCGTGTGGATGAGCAGAGAGGTGACTGGCTCCCCGTGTGGATGAGCAGAGAGGTGACTGGCGCCCCGTGTGGATGAGCAGAGAGGTGACAGTCGCCCAGTGTGGATGAGCAGAGAGGTGACAGGTGCCCCGTGTGGATGAGCAGAGAGGTGACAGGTGCCCCGTGTGTATGAGCAGAGAGGTGACTGGCGCCCCGTGTGGATGAGCAGAGAGGTGACTGGCGCCCCGTGTGGATGAGCAGAGAGGTGACTGGCGCCCCGTGTGGATGAGCAGAGAGGTGACTGGTGCCCCGTGTAGATGAGCAGAGAGGTGACAGGCGCCCCGTGTGGATGAGCAGAGAGGTGACAGGTGCCCCGTGTGCATGAGCAGAGAGGTGACAGGCGCCCCGTGTGGATGAGCAGAGAGGTGACAGGCACCCGTGTGGATGAGCAGAGAGGTGACTGGCGCCCCGTGTGGATGAGCAGAGAGGTGACAGGCGCCCCGTGTGGATGAGCAGAGAGGTGACTGGCGCCCCCTGTGGATGAGCAGAGAGGTGACGGGCGCCCCGTGTGGATGAGCAGAGAGGTGACAGGCGCCCCGTGTGGATGAGCAGAGAGGTGACTGGCGCACCCTGTGGATGAGCAGAGAGGTGACGGGCGCCCCGTGTGGATGAGCAGAGAGGTGACTGGCGCCCCGTGTGGATGAGCAGAGAGGTGATTGGTGCCCCGTGTGGATGAGCAGAGAGGTGACTGGCGCCCCGTGTGGATGAGCAGAGAGGTGACTGGCGCCCCATGTGGATGAGCAGAGAGGTGACTGGTGCCCCGTGTGGATGAGCAGAGAGGTGACAGGCGCCCCGTGTGGATAAGCAGAGAGGTGACTGGCGCCTCGTGGGTATGAGTAGAGAGGTGACAGGCGCCCGTGTGGATGAGCAGAAAGGTGACAGGCGCCCCGTGTGGATGAGCAGAGAGGTGACAGGCGCCCCGTGTGGATGAGCAGAGAGGTGACTGGCGCCTTGTGTGGATGAGCAGAGAGGTGACTGGCGCCCCGTGTGGATGAGCAGAGAGGTGACTGGCGCCCCGTGTGGATGAGCAGAGAGGTGACTGGCGCCCCGTGTGGATGAGCAGAGAGGTGACTGGCGCCCCGTGTGGATGAGCAGAGAGGTGACTGGTGCCCCGTGTGGATGAGTAGAGAGGTGACAGGCGCCGTGTGGATGAGCAGAGTTGTGACAGGCGCCCCGTGTGGATGAGCAGAGAGGTGACTGGCTCCCCGTGTGGATGAGCAGAGAGGTGACTGGCGCCCCGTGTGGATGAGCAGAGAGGTGACTGGCGCCCCGTGTGGATGAGCAGAGAGGTGACAGGCGCCCAGTGTGGATGAGCAGAGAGGTGACAGGTGCCCCGTGTGGATGAGCAGAGAGGTGACAGGCGCCCCGTGTGGATGAGCAGAGAGGTGACAGGCGCCCCGTGTGGATGAGCAGAGAGGTGACAGGCGCCCCGTGTGAATGAGCAGAGAGGTGACAGGCTCCCCGTGTGGATGAGCAGAGAGGTGACTGGTGCCCCGTGTGGATGAGCAGAGAGGTGACTGGCGCCCCGTGTGCATGAGCAGAGAGGTGACAGGCGCCCCGTGTGGATGAGCAGAGAGGTGACAGGCGCCCCGTGTGGATGAGCAGAGAGGTGACTGGCGCCCCGTGTGGATGAGCAGAGAGGTGACAGGTGCCCCGTGTGGATGAGCAGAGAGGTGACTGGCGCCCCGTGTGGATGAGCAGAGAGGTGACAGGCGCCCCGTGTGGATGAGCAGAGAGGTGACAGGCGCCCCGTGTGGATGAGCAGAGAGGTGACAGGCGCCCCGTGTGGATGAGCAGAGAGGTGACTGGCGCCCCGTGTGGATGAGCAGAGAGGTGACAGGTGCCCCGTGTGCATGAGCAGAGAGGTGACAGGCTCCCCGTGTGGATGAGCAGAGAGGTGACAGGCGCCCCGTGTGGATGAGCAGAGAGGTGACTAGTGCCCCGTGTGGATGAGCAGAGAGGTGACAGGCGCCCCGTGTGGATGAGCAGAGATGTGACTGGCGCCCCGTGTGGATGAGCAGAGAGGTGACTGGCGCCCCGTGTGGATGAGTAGAGAGGTGACAGGCGCCCCGTGTGGATGAGCAGAGAGGTGACTGGCTCCCCGTGTGGATGAGCAGAGAGGTGACTGGTGCCCCTTGTGTATGAGCAGAGAGGTGACTGGTGCCCCGTGTGGATGAGCAGAGAGGTGACTGGCTCCCCGTGTGGATGAGCAGAGAGGTGACTGGTGCCCCGTGTGGATGAGCAGAGAAGTGTCAGGCGCCCCGTGTGGATGAGCAGAGAGGTGACTGGCGCCCCGTGTGGATGAGCAGAGAGGTGACAGATGCCCCGTGTGGATGAGTAGAGAGGTGACAGGCGCCCCGTGTGGATGAGCAGAGAGGTGACTGGTGCCCCGTGTGGATGAGCAGAGAGGTGACTGGCGCCCCGTGTGGATGAGCAGAGAGGTGACTGGCGCCCCGTGTGGATGAGCAGAGAGGTGACTGGCGCCCCGTGTGGATGAGCAGAGAGGTGACAGGCGCCTTGTGTGGATGAGCAGAGAGGTGACTGGTGCCCCGTGTGGATGAGCAGAGAGGTGACTGGCGCCCCGTGTGGATGAGCAGAGAGGTGACTGGCGCCCCGTGTGGATGAGCAGAGAGGTGACAGGTGCCCCGTGTGGATGAGCTGAGAGGTGACAGGCGCCTTGTGTGGATGAGCAGAGAGGTGACAGGCGCCCCGTGTGGATGAGCAGAGAGGTGACTGGCTCCCCGTGTGGATGAGCAGAGTGGTGACAGACGCCCCGTGTGTATGAGCAGAGAGGTGACTGGCGCCCCGTGTGGATGAGCACAGAGGTGACAGGCTCCCCGTCTGGATGAGCAGAGAGGTGACTGGCGCCCCGTGTGGATGAGTAGAGAGGTGACAGGTGCCCTGTGTGGATGAGCAGAGAGGTGACAGGCGCCCCGTGTGGATGAGCAGAGAGGTGACAGGCTCCCCGTGTGGATGAGCAGAGAGGTGACAGGCTCCCCGTGTGGATGAGCAGAGATGTGACAGGCTCCCCGTGTGCATGAGCAGAGAGGTGACAGGCGCCCTTTGTGGATGAGCAGAGAGGTGACAGGTGCCCCGTGTGGATGAGCAGAGAGGTGACAGGCGCCCCGTGTGGATGAGCAGAGATGTGACAGGCTCCCCATGTGCATGAGCAGAGAGGTGACAGGCGCCCCTTGTGGATGAGCAGAGAGGTGACAGGTGCCCCGTGGGGATGAGCAGAGAGGTGACAGGCGCCTCGTGTGGATGAGCAGAGAGGTGACAGGCTCCCCATGTGGATGAGCAGAGAGGTGACAGGCGCCCCGTGTGGATGAGCAGAGAGGTGACAGGCTCCCCGTGTGGATGAGCAGAGAGGTGACTGGCACCCTGTGTGGATGAGCAGAGAGGTGACAGGCGCCCCGTGTGGATGAGCAGAGAGGTGACAGGCATCCTGCTGGATGAGCAGAGAGGTGACAGGCGCCCCGTGTGGATGAGCAGAGAGGTGACAGGCGCCCCGTGTGGATGAGCAGAGAGGTGACAGGCGCCCCGTTTGGATGAGCAGAGAGGTGACAGGCGCTCCGTGTGGATGAGTAGAGAGGTGACAGATGCCCCGTGTGGATGAGCAGAGAGGTGACTGGCGCCTCGTGTGGATGAGCAGAGAGGTGACAGGCGCCCCGTGTGGATGAGCAGAGAGGTGACTGGCGCCCCGTGTGGATGAGCAGAGAGGTGACAGGCGCCCCGTGTGGATGAGCAGAGAGGTGACTGGCGCCCCGTGTGGATGAGCAGAGAGGTGACAGGTGCCCCGTGTGGATGAGCAGAGAGGTGACTGGCGCCTCGTGTGGATGAGCAGAGAGGTGACTGGCGCCCCGTGTGGATGAGCAGAGAGGTGACAGGCGCTCCGTGTGGATGAGCAGAGAGGTGACAGGCACCCGTGTGGATGAGCAGAGAGGTGACAGGCGCCCCATGTGGATGAGCAGAGAGGTGACTGGCGCACCCTGTGGATGAGCAGAGAGGTGACGGGCGCCCCGTGTGGATGAGCAGAGAGGTGACTGGCGCCCCGTGTGGATGAGCAGAGAGGTGACGGGTGCCCCGTGTGGATGAGCAGAGAGGTGACTGGCGCCCCGTGTGGATGAGCAGAGAGGTGACTGGCGCCCCATGTGGATGAGCAGAGAGTTGACTGGCGCCCCGTGTGGATGAGCAGAGAGGTGACAGGCGCCCCGTGTGGATAAGCAGAGAGGTGACTGGCGCCTCGTGTGGATGAGCAGAGAGGTGACTGGCGCCCCGTGGGGATGAGTAGAGAGGTGACAGGCGCCCCGTGTGGATGAGCAGAAAGGTGACAGGCGCCCCGTGTGGATGAGCAGAGAGGTGACAGGCGCCCCGTGTGGATGAGCAGAGAGGTGACTGGCGCCTCGTGTGGATGAGCAGAGAGGTGACTGGCGCCCCGTGTGGATGAGCAGAGAGGTGACAGGTGCCCCGTGTGGATGAGCAGAGAGGTGACAGGCGCCCCGTGTGGATGAGCAGAGAGGTGACTGGCGCCCCGTGTGGATGAGCAGAGAGGTGACAGATGCCCCGTGTGGATGAGTAGAGAGGTGACAGGCGCCCCATGTGGATGAGCAGAGAGGTGACAGGCGCCCCGTGTGGATGAGCAGAGAGGTGACTGGCGCCCCGTGTGGATGAGCAGAGAGGTGACAGGCGCCCCGTTTGGATGAGCAGAGAGGTGACTGGCGCCCCGTGTGGATGAGCAGAGAGGTGACTGGCGCCCCGTGTGGATGAGCAGAGAGGTGACAAGCGCCCCGTGTGGATGAGCAGAGAGGTGACAGGTGCCCCGTGTGGATGAGCAGAGAGGTGACTGGCGCCCCGTGTGGATGAGCAGAGAGGTGACTGGCGCCCCGTGTGCATGAGCAGAGAGGTGACTGGCGCCCCGTGTGGATGAGCAGAGAGGTGACTGGCGCCCCGTGTGCATGAGCAGAGAGGTGACAGGTGCCCCGTGTGGATGAGCAGAGAGGTGACTGGCGCCCCGTGTGGATGAGCAGAGAGGTGACAGGTGCCCCGTGTGGATGAGCAGAGAGGTGACTGGCGCCCCGTGTGGATGAGCAGAGAGGTGACTGGCGCCCCATGTGGATGAGCAGAGGTGACAGGTGCCCCGTGTGGATGAGCAGAGAGGTGACTGGCGCCCTGTGTGGATGAGCAGAGAGGTGACAGGCGCCCCGTGTGGACGAGCAGAGAGGTGACAGGTGCCCTGTGTGGATGAGCAGAGAGGTGACAGGCGCCCCGTGTGGACGAGCAGAGAGGTGACTGGCGCCCCGTGTGGATGAGCAGAGAGGTGACAGTTCTCCTCTGATTTTATCATTATCTCGTTTGACAGCAGGAAGGAGATGGAGACGGAAGATCTCTCGCCCTCTGTCATCATCATCGTCCTCCTGCTCAGAGGATGGAGATGAGAGTCTGGAGGACTCTCTGTGGGATGAGGGCCTCTCCGAGTCCTCAATTCACTATTTCCCTGTATCGCCTGACCCTCCTCTGCGGACACCATTAGTCTCCCATATCGATGCTCAGGGACACTACCTTGCCCCATCTCCGATCCCTAAATCAGGTGAGTTCTGCCGCTCTAGTCATAAAATGCTCAATCTACGCATGCCGGGGACAAACGCCAAGAAATGGCATCTTTCAACTGTTTGACAGTCTGAGTCATGTAAAGTATCCTCTTCATAGACTGCTTAGCGTATATATTGTACAGGTATTGGTGGGCATATGTTGACCGTTCAGGGGAGACTGAGAGAAAAGTAAAAACCTTATCATAGTAGAAATAATGGTGGCATGCCAATCCCATTACTCTAATAAAGTATGAGTGTATGACCCTGGTGCATGGTGGACACACATCGGAGGATCTCATGATAGAGGTGGCATCTTCTGACCCTGGTGTATGATGGACACACATCGGAGGACCTCATGATAGAGGTCACACCTTCTGACCCTGGTGTATGACGGACACAAATCGGAGGACTTCATGATGGAGGTGACAGCTGACCCTGGTGTATGATAGACACACATCCGAGGACCTCATGATGGAGGTGACATCTTTTGATCTTGATCTATGATGGACACACATCAGAGGACCTCATGATGGAGGTGACATCTTGTGACCCTGGTCTATGATGGACACACATCAGAGGTCCTCATAATGGATGTGACATTTTTTGACCCTGGTATGTGGAGGACACATCGGAGGTCCTCATGATGGAGGCTACATCTGCTTCCACTGGTCTATGAAGGACACACATCGGAGGTCTTCATGATGGAAGTGACATCTTTAGACCTTGGTGTACGATTGATACATTGGAGGTCCTGATGATGGAGAGGACACCTTCTGACCCTGATGTATGATGGGCACACATTGGACGTCCTCATGGTGGAGGTGACACCTGATTCTGGTGTATGGTGGATACACATCAAATGTCCTCATGATAGAGGTGACATCTTCTGACCCTGGTGTATGGTGGACACACTTCGAAGGTCCTCATGATGGAGGTAACACCTTCTGACCCTGGTGTATGATGGACACATATCTGAGGTTCTCAAGATGGAGGTGACATCTTCTGACCCTGGTGTATGATGCAGAGAAAAGAGAGATAAGGCGGTGCTCCTGTGTGAGTCGTTAAGGTGATTATTGATAATAAAGGTGTATGAACCCACCTAGCATTATTGTGCAGGCACTAGAGGGCAGTAGCATTATATCCAGATGCGGTACTTCTGTCAAGCCACTTTGATACTGGTGCCACACAGATAGCTGGAGCGTAGTCGCCTCCAATCTGGAGAGGGATTATGTTCACAACTGCCCGGTCCGTCACTCCTCGCCCGCACATAATCCCGTCACTGGGGCACAAAGTCCAAGAGAAGAAGACCACAGACACCCACAACCTACCGCTGCTCCAGCCGTGTCCTCCATACACAGGCCATATATCAGGATTATACGCAGCTCATATATAGGGATTATACACAACTCATATATAGGGATTATACACAGCTCATATATAGGGATTATACGCATATATAAGGATTATACTCAGCCCATATATCAGGATTATACACAGCTCATATATAGGGATTATACACATATATAAGGATTACACACAGCTCATATATAAGGATTATACGCAGCTCATGTATAGGGATTATACACATTTATAAGGATTATACACAGCTCATATATAGGGATTATACACAGCTCATATATAGGGATTATACACATATATAAGGATTATACTCAGCCCATATATCAGGATTATACACAGCTCATATATAGGGATTATACACATATATAAGGATTATACACTGCTCATATATATATAAGGATTATACGTAGCTCATATATAGGGATTATACACATTTATAAGGAATATACACAGCTCATATATAGAGATTATACACAGCTCATATATAGGGATTATACGCATATATAAGGATTATACTCAGCCCATATATCAGGATTATACACAGCTCATATATAGGGATTATACACATATATAAGGATTATACACAGCTCATATATAAGGATTATACGCAGCTCATATATAGGGATTATACACATTTATAAGGATTATACACAGCTCATATATAGGGATTATACGCAGCTCATATATACACTGTGTGCAGAATTATTAGGCAGATGAGTATTTTGATCACATGATGCTTTTTATACATGTCGTCCTACTCCAAGCTGTATATGTGAGAGCCAACTACCAATGAAGTAAATCCGGTGATGTGCATCTCTGTAATGAGGAGGGGTGCGGTGTAATGACACAACACCCTATATAAGGGGGGCTTCATTATTAGGCAACTTCCTTTCCTTTGGAAAAATGGGTCAGAAGAGAGATTTGACGGGCTCTGAAAAGTCCACAATTGTGAGATGTCGTGCAGAGGGATGCAGAGTCTTGAAATTGCCAAACTTTTGAAGCGTGATCACCGAACAATCAAGCGTTTCATGGCAAATAGCCAACAGGGTCGCAAGAAGCGCGCTGGGCAAAAAAGGCGCAAAATAACTGCCCATGAATTGAGGAAAATCAAGCGTGAAGCAGCCAAGATGCCATTTGCCTCCAGTTTGTCCATATTTCAGAGCCGCAACGTTACTGGAGTATCAGAAAGCACAAGGTGTGCCATACTCAGGGACAGGCCAAGGTAAGGAAGGCCGAAAACCACCACCTCTGACCAAGAAACAGAAGATAAAACCTCAAGACTGGGCCAAGAAATATCTGAAGACTGATTCTTCACAGGTTTTATGGATGATGAGATGAGAGTGACTCTTGATGGGCAGATGGATGGGCCAGAGGCTGGATCAGTAAAGGGCAGAGAGCTCCACTCCGGCTCAGACGCCAGCAAGGTGGAGGTGGGCACTGGTATGGGCTGGGATCATCAAAGATCAACTTGTGGGACCTTTTCGGGTTGAGGATGGAGTGAAGCTCTGTCACTTCTACCTTCTTGTGTTTTGATGAGAATGCACTATATACTGTTGACTGCTGGTTACCCAATAAAGTCTCACCAATGTGTGGTTCCCTCACCCTGTGTTGTCTGTAGTGTTCTGCGCACGGGGAAGGAGTGCGAGCGTTCAGTGGGATGAGCCCTGGTCTGTGTATCTTTCTGAAGACAGCCAGGCCAGAGAAGCCACTGACCCTCGCTTCTCCACAGGAGAGCACCCGCTGACCCTCGCGTCTCCACAGGAGAGCACCCACTGACCCTCGCGTCTCCACAGGAGAGCACCCGCTGACCCTCGCGTCTCCACAGGAGAGCACCCGCTGACCCTCGCGTCTCCACAGGAGAGCACCCACTGACCCTCGCGTCTCCACAGGAGAGCACCCGCTGACCCTCGCGTCTCCACAGGAGAGCACCCACTGACCCTCGCGTCTCCACAGGAGAGCACCCGCTGACCCTCGCGTCTCCACAGGAGAGCACCCGCTGAACCTCGCGTCTCCACAGGAGAGCACCCACTGACCCTCGCGTCTCCACAGGAGAGCACCCACTGACCCTCGTGTCTCCACAGGAGAGCGCCCGCTGACCCTCGCGTCTCCACAGGAGAGCACCCACTGACCCTCGCGTCTCCACAGGAGAGCACCCGCTGACCCTCACGTCTCTACAGGAGAGCACAGGAGAGCACCCGCTGACCCTCGTGTCTCCACAGGAGAGCGCCCGCTGACCCTCACGTCTCCACAGGAGAGCACAGGAGAGCACCCGCTGACCCTCGGCGTCTCCACAGGAGAGCGCCCGCTGACCCTCACGTCTCCACAGGAGAGCACCCGCTGACCCTCGTGTCTCCACAGGAGAGCGCCCGCTGACCCTCACGTCTCCACAGGAGAGCACCCGCTGACCCTCGCATCTCCACAGGAGAGCGCCCGCTGACCCTCACGTCTCCACAGGAGACACAGGAGAGCACCCGCTGACCCTCGGCGTCTCCACAGGAGAGCGCCCGCTGACCCTCATGTCTCCACAGGAGAGCACCCCCTTACGCTCGTGTCTCCACAGGAGAGCACCCGCTGACCCTCGCATCTCCACAGAAGAGCGCCTGCTGACCCTCACATCTCCACAGGAGAGCGCCCGCTGACCCTCACATCTCCACAGGAGAGCACCCGCTGACCCTCGTGTCTCCACAGGAGAGCGCCCGCTGACCCTCGTGTCTCCACAGGAGAGCGCCCGCTGACCCTCGTGTCTCCACAGGAGAGCGCCCGCTGACCCTCGTGTCTCCACAGGAGAGCACCCGCTGACCCTCGTGTCTCCACAGGAGAGCACCCGCTGACCCTCACGTCTCCACAGGAGAGCGCCCGCTGACCCTCACGTCTCCACAGGAGACACAGGAGAGCACCCGCTGACCCTCGGCGTCTCCACAGGAGAGCTCCCGCTGACCCTCACGTCTCCACAGGAGAGCACCCGCTGACCCTCGTGTCTCCACAGGAGAGCACCCCCTTACGCTCGTGTCTCCACAGGAGAGCACCCCCTTACGCTCGTGTCTCCACAGGAGAGCACCCACTGACCCTCATGTCTCTACAGGAGAGCACCCACTGACCCTCATGTCTCCACAGGAGAGCACCAGCTTACCCTCACGTCTCCACAGGAGAGCACTCACTGACCCTCGTGTTTCCACCACTGGTGGTGACTCGCCCACCCCAGGGCTGTGGGACACCCGGTGCCGGGCCGGACTAGTCCGGGGGTCGTCAGTGGTGGTGGGGCCCGACTCCGTGGCTCTGGTGGGTGTCAATTAAATATGGCTAGGTGAATAAAGTTTGTGTTCGTGACGCCACCTGTGGTATGCGGCTATTAAGCCGCCGCTGCTGTGTGAGGCCTCCGGGGTGATGGAATGGCAACAATAGTGGTACTGCTCCCCACAGGTGGAGCGGTGCCCCGGGGCACAGTTGGTGCTCGTGAGAGTCTATGGTGTGATGTGTGAATAATACGGTGTAGGGCCGACAGGCAATGAAAGAAACAGGCACAAACAGTAGTCTCTTTACCTTCTCCTCTTTTACTTGGCAGAAGTTTAGTCCAGGGAGACCGTCACAGATGGTAAAGGTGATCCGGCCGGCCTGGAAGTGCCTGGGGTGATCTCTTTGGCCAGTTGAGTATGAGGCCTGCTCCCTGATCTTTCCTTTTCTTCTATAGGACCCTGCACTCTGAATTTAGCAAAGGCCCTCCTGCTACTGGGACCGGTGGTTCGTCCCTTTCCCTCTGTGGTAGGCTGCGCAGGCCCTCTCTGGTGCTTCTCTGCAGGAGTCCACACCGGGCCCTTGGGATGCAGCTGTACCTTCAGATTGCTTCTGGGCCAGGGGGGCTTGCAGCTCTCCTGCCCTCCGGATTCGGCCACCAGGGAAGGATTTTATACCCTGGCAACCACAGACTCCGATGTCCGAGTCTCTTCTGTACCTCTCTGCTCCTCCTGCTTCACTGGGCCAAGCTATTCCAGCTCCAGGCCCCAGTTCCACAAGACAGCACACTCTGCGTCTGCTTGCTCTGACTTCTCTCTACAGACTGACTACTAACTCCTCCCCAAGGCCAGACTTAGGGAATGCTCCCTGGAACTCCAGGTTCAGAGCTCCCCCTGCTGGCCTGAGGGAGGAACTGCGTTGGATGTTAAACTTACTGGCCAAAGATTCCCCCAATTACCTCCAGGCTCAGCATTAACCCTTTGGAGGGGCAATGCTGTTGTGGCGACCAGGTCCTGGGGCGCCACACTGGCAGCGGTAGGACACTACTCAGCTTGGCTGATCCGGGGGACCTGCAGGGGACTGGTGTTTGTAGAAACTGGAGATGAACGAACTTGTTTTAAAAAAAAGTTCACAATTCTCAAATTTGGCATGAGCCTTGCCCATTCGGATTTGGGTTTGAAACACTTTTCTCAAAATCGGTAAAATTCGGTCTTTATTCAGCAACTGTTTGCGTTTGCATTAATGCTTTTCTTCTACCTTATGACTGGCTAGGATAGTGGTTCTGTATGGTGAGCGGGGGGGGGGGGAGGCGGGGATGTGTTTGATGAGCGGAGGGGGTGGGGAGAGGTCAGAAGAGCGGAGGACTGTTTTTTCTTCACGTAATGTGTGTATGTTGAGGCAGCCAATCAGGGAGCAGAAACCATCCACAACATTCAGACACAAGGGCTTGTATCATTGGCTGCCTAAGTCACATGTCTCTCTGCATATAAGAAACGGACATGCGGTGTCAGTCACATTTGCAGACTGCGGTGCAGCACATACATCACTGCAGATACTAATTCATAACTCTGTGCTCCTGCCACAAATACACATTTCAGTATAGAACTAGTGATTGATAATTTAGTGACAGGGCGACTGACAGGTGTGGGCCTGGGGTTGTGAAACAGCTGGTAAAAGAGGGGAAGGGTACATCAAGCATGAGTGGGAAATACGGAGGACATGGTGGAAGGGGGCTTAGGCGGGGCGTTCCTAGCCCAGCACTTCTAACTTAACCATTGATCAGTAAGAGGTGCATCAGTGACAGGTGTAGGCCTGGTCCTCTGAGACCCCCTGCTACTACAGGCAACACACAACATGGAGACCCAACTTGGAGTCTCCACATTTTAAAAATTATGGGCAGACACCAGTACACTGGCATCATTGCCCCAGAGTACAAATAGTATAATACTGCACCATGGATGCATGGGACAGGGCCTGGCCCAGCAGCTCTACCTTAAACCTTCATCATTAAGAGGAGGATGAGTGACAGGTGTAGGCCTGGTGCTCTGAGACCCCTGCCACTAAAGGCAACTTACAACAAGGACACCTGAATAAGAGTCTCCACATTTACAAAAAAATGGCTTGTCGAGACTCAGAAGGAGGAGAAATATTAGGTGCTTCATACATAAAAAAAAGCCAAATTGTAAAAGTCACAGTGGTGGACACAGCATTTGATTGTTGGCCACCAAGGCACTTGTCAGTAACATCAAAAGCCACGACAAATGTGTCACAGACGGCAATAATGCGAGATCAATGCAGTACACTGAAAACTCCACCGTCGCCTGGTCTGAACAGTCTGCGCCTGTGGTGGAAAAGTCATTAGAGATCCATGACTTGTTCATCTTGATGAAAGTTAGGTGGTCTATGCTTTCAGGGGACAGCCGGATGTGCTTATCCGTCAGGACATCACCAGCAGCGCTGAAGGCACGTTCTGAGAGAACACTGTATGCTGGGCAGGACAAAACCTCCTGCTGAGCTCACGCCACTCTTCCATTTTTGAAGACCAAACTTACGGCATCAATATTGAGCTCTAGATTCTCCTGCACCATCCTCTCCAGTCATTCAGTATGGGTCAGACTTCTACTCTGCTCTGCTCGTGTGTGCCACCAATCACAGAAATTGCTTCTGCCACTTAAACTGTTGCTAATATTTCTGCGATGACGAATCAACGTTTTCTAGAATTTCGATGCACGCTGTGTGCCCCCTGCTGTCTTGTGAAAAGGCACTCTAAAGATTGTGTACAAGCTTGTTTTGATACTCCAGCATGCACGCGTCCCTTTCCAGGGGCGTGTAATGCTTGCAGCCGGTGATGGTAGTGCAGCGAGCAAAAGTGGACTCGCTGGACCACAGGGAGACCCTGGACCTACCCTTTAGTGGGGTATTCCTACTGAATAGACTGTTAGAATTTGTATTATGGCAAGAAAAAAGCAGCTAAGTAAAGAGAAACGAGTGGCCATCATTACTTTAAGAAATGAAGGTCAGTCCGAAAAATTGGGAAAACTTTGAAAGTGTCTCCAAGTGCAGTGGGAAAACCATCAAATGCTACAAAGAAACTGGCTGACATGAGGACCGCCCCAGGAAAGGAAAGCCAAGAGTCAGCTCTGTTGCGGAGGATAAGTTTATCCGAGTCACCAGCCTCAGAAATCACAGGTTAACAGCAGCTCAGATTAGAGACCAGGTCAATGCCACACAGAGTTCTAGCAACAGACACATCTCTAGAACAACTGTTAAGAGGAGGCTTTGTGCAGCAGCCTTCATGGTAAAATAGCTGCTAGGAAACCGCTGCTAAGGACCGGCAACAAGCAGAAGAGAACACAAGGAATGGACATTAGACCAGTGGAAATCTGTGCTTTGGTCTGATGAGTCCAAATTTGAGATCTTTGGATCCAATCACCGTGTCTTTGTAGAAAAGGTGAACGGATGGACTCTACATGGCTGGTTCCCACCGTGAAGCATGGTGGAGGAGGTGTGATGGTGTGGGGGGGCTTTGCTGGTGACACTGTTGGGGATTTATTCAAAATTGAAGGCATACAGAACCAGCATGCCGACTACAGCATCTTGCAGCGGCGTGCTATTCCATCCGGTCTGCGTTTAGTTGGACCATCATTTATTTTTCAACAGGACAATGACCCCAAACACACCTCCAGGCTGTCTGGGGGCTATTTACTAAGAAGGAGAGTGATGGGGGCTACACCAGATGACCTGGCCTCCACAGTCACCAGACCTGAACCCAATCGAGATGGTTTGGGGTGAGCTGGACCGCAGAGTGAAGGCAAAAGGGCCAACAAGTGCTAAGCATCTCTGGGGACTCCTTCAAGACTGTTAGAAAACCATTTCCGGTGACTGCCTCTTGAAGCTCATCAAGAGAATGCCAAGAGTGTGCAAAGCAGTAATCAAAGCACAAGGTGGCTACTTTGAAGAGCCTAGAATATAAGACATATTGTCAGTTGTGTCACACTTGTTTGTTGAGTATTTCACTCCACATGTGATAATTCATAGTTTTGATGCCTTCAATGTGAATCTACAATTCTCAGAGTCATGAAAATAAAGAGAACTCTTTGAAAGAGGAGGAGTGTCCACACTTTTGGTCTGTACTGTAAATATATATAAATATATATATATGTGCATTCACTTGATTTATAGATGTGTTTGAAGAAGGCTCACTATTAGGCGAAACGCATAATTTATGCCTGTGTGCCTACATGGAATAAATTCTCATAAATTCCAGAAGATGTGGAGTGCCGGTCCTCTGTGCAGGTAGATTGTGGATGCCCGGACACAGGCAGCTCGGAGTGTGACCGCCTGGAAAAATGGTCTCCATATTATATATGGGGATCTGCGGGACAGGTTGTGTACATGTCAGGTAGGTATATCTTTTTATATATATATATATATATATAATATATATATACAGTATACACACACACACACACGTGTGATATGCACTGAGGCTTGTGTACATGTCAGGTATACACTGTGTGTATATATATATATATATATATATATATGCATATATATATATATATATATATATATATATATATATATATATATATATATATATACATATATACAGAGTCATGGCCAAACGTTTTGAGAATGCTACAAATATTAATTTTTACAAAGTCTACTGCTTCAGTTTTTCTAATGGCAATTTGCATATACTCCAGAATGTCATAAAGAGTGATCAGCTTAACAGCAATTACTTGCAAAGTCAATATTGGTAAGAAAATGAACTTCAACTCCCAAAACACATTTCAACATCATTGCATTCCTGCCTTAAAAGGAGCAGCTAACATTGTTTTAGTGATTGTTCCAGTAACACAGGTGTGGGTGTTGATGAGGACAGGGCTGGCGATCAATCAGTCATGCTTAAGTAAGAATGACACCACTGGACACTTTAAAAGGAGGCTGGTGCTTGGTATCATTGTTTCTCTTCAGTTAACCATGGTTATCAGTAAAGAAACACGTGCAGCCATCATTGCTCTGCACAAAAATGGCCTAACAGGGAAGAGTATCGCTACTACAAAGATTGCACCTCAGTCACCAATCTATCGCATCATCAAGAACTTCAAGGAGAGAGCTTCCATTGTTGCTCCAGGGCGCCCAAGAAGGACCAGCAAACGCCAGGACCGTATCTTACAACGGTTTCAGCTGCGGGATGGGACAACCAGCAGTGGCGAGCTAGCTCAGCAATGGCAGCAGGCTGGTGTGAGTACTTCTGCACGCACTGTGAGGCGGAGACTGCTGGAGCAAGGCCTGGTTTCAAGGAGGGCAGCAAAGAAGCCACTTCTCTCCAGAAAAAACATCAGGGACCGACTGATATTCTGCAGAAGGTACAGGGAGTGGACTGCTGAGGACTGGGGTAAAGTCATTTCTCAGATGAATCCCCTTTTCGATTGTTTGGGACATCTGGAAAACAGCTTATTAGGAGAAGAAGAGGTGAGCGCTAGCACCAGTCTTGTCTCATGCCAACTGTTAAGCATCCTGAAACCATTCATGTGTGGGGCTGCTTCTCAGCCAAGGGAATCGCACCACTCACAGTCTGGCCTAAAAACACAGCCATGAATAAAGAATGGCACCAGAATGTCCTCCAAGAGCAACTTCTCCCAACTGCCCAAGAGCAGGCGCCCAACTGTCCAAGAGCAGGCGCCCAACAATGCCTTTTCCAGCATGATGGAGCACCTGCCATAAAGCAAAGGGGATCACTAAATGGCTCATGGAACAAAACATAGAGATTTTGGGTCCATGGCCTGGAAACTCCCCAGATCTTAATCCCATTGAGAACTTGTGGGCAATCATCAAGAGACGGGTGGACAAACAAAAACCAACAAATTCTGGCAAAATGCAAGCATTGCTTATGCAAGAATGGACAGCTATCAGTCAGGATATGTCCAGAAGTGGATTGAGAGCATGCCCGGGAGAATTGCAGAGGTCCTGAAGAAGAAGGGGCAACACTGCAAATACTGACTTGCTGCAGTAACTCATTCTAATGTCAATAGAAGCTTCTGGTCTCATAATATGATTGCAATTATATTTCTGTACGTGACGTAAACATCAGACAAACACAATTAAACACCAGAGGGAACAGATCATGGGAAAATAGCATTGTGGGGTCATTCTCACAACTTTTGGCCATGGCTGTATACACATGCACTGAGGCTTGTGAGCTTTCTGCTCAGTTTGTGGAGCGGAGGACAGACGTTCCCGCCAGGACCCTGCAGGGAGCAGGACGCAATGTCCCGGGCCGGTGTTTACCTGTCATGGCCCCCGCGCCCCGCCGCCACCGCTGCTTGTGCTTTCATGTTGTGCGGGGAGCGAGAGGCAAAGAACTAATCACAAAGACCTCAGCATCAGACGCAGCGACCCGGAGAGGAAGCGACCGCGGCACCACGTGCGCATCCACAGACTGCGGTATTATAGTGATGGCCGAACGCCCCCTCCTGTGTCCTGCACAGGTAACATTGGGGAGCAGAGCTGCAGTGTAAAGCCGTAGTTTCCATGGGGCTTTATTATAAATAGAAACTGATCTACAAGCCCCGGCAGTAGCCGCCATACAGCGCTTGTGGCCGCACGGTTTTCTTCCATACCCTGTTTCCATCAGGAGCCATGGAGTGGATCCGGGGGGGGGGGGCTGGGGTGGTAAACCCACCGATCTAATATTAGTGACCCGTACTGAGGTCCTGTGCATAGGCCAAAAATATAATACCAAAGTAACTAACCCGTCATATCTATCTACCAGTACCAACACAGTACGGAGAGGCAGTGTACTGTACAGCAGATAATACAAGGCTGGTCAGTATGGAGAGGCAGTCTACTGTACAGCAGATAATACAAGCCTGGTCAGTACGGAGAGGCAGTCTACTGTACAGCAGATAATACAAGCCTGGTCAGTATGGAGAGGCAGTCTACTGTACAGCAGATGATATAATCTTGGTCAGTATAGAGAGGCAGCTTACTGTAGAGCAGGTAATATAAGCCTGGTCAGTATGGAGAGGCAGTCTACTGTACAGCAGATGATATAATCTTGGTCAGTATAGAGAGGCAGCTTACTGTAGAGCAGGTAATATAAGCCTGGTCAGTATGGAGAGGCAGTCTACTGTACAGCAGGTAATATAAGCCTGGTCAGTATAGAGAGGCAGTTTACTGTACAGCAGGTAATATAAACCTGGTCAGTATGGAGAGGCACTCTACTGTACAGCAGATGATATAATCCTGGTCAGTATAGAAAGGCAGTTTACTGTACAGCAGGTAATATAAGCCTGTGTCAGTATGGAGAGGTAGTCTACTGTACAGCAGATGATATAAGCCTGGTCAGTATGGAGAGGCAGTCTACTGTACAGCAGATAATACAAGCCTGGTCAGTATGGAGAGGCAGTCTACTGTACAGCAGATGATATAATCCTGGTCAGTATAGAAAGGCAGTTTACTGTACAGCAGGTAATATAAGCCTGTGTCAGTATGGAGAGGTAGTCTACTGTACAGCAGATGATATAAGCCTGGTCAGTATGGAGAGGCAGTCTACTGTACAGCAGATGATATAAGCCTGGTCAGTATGGAGAGGCAGTCTACTGTACAGCAGATTATATAATCCTGGTCAGTATAGAGAGGCAGTTTACTGTACAGCAGGTAATATAAGCCTGGTCAGTATGGAGAGGCAGTCTACTGTACAGCAGGTAATATAAGCCTGGTCAGTATGGAGAGGCAGTCTACTGTACAGCAGGTAATATAAGCCTGGTCAGTATGGAGAGGCAGTCTACTGTACAGCAGATGATATAATCTTGGTCAGTATAGAGAGGCAGCTTACTGTAGAGCAGGTAATATAAGCCTGGTCAGTATGGAGAGGCAGTCTACTGTACAGCAGGTAATATAAGCCTGGTCAGTATAGAGAGGCAGTTTACTGTACAGCAGGTAATATAAACCTGGTCAGTATGGAGAGGCACTCTACTGTACAGCAGATGATATAATCCTGGTCAGTATAGAGAGGCAGTCTACTGTACAGCAGGTAATATAAGCCTGGTCAGTATGGAGAGGCAGTCTACTGTACAGCAGATGATATAATCCTGGTCAGTATGGAGAGGAAGTCTACTGTACAGCAGGTAATATAAGCCTGGTCAGTATGGAGAGGCAGTCTAATGTACTGCAGATGATATAATCCTGGTCAGTATAGAGAGGCAGTCTCCTGTACAGCAGATGATATAATCCTGGTCAGTATAGAGAGGCAGTCTACTGTACAGCAGGTAATATAAGCCTGGTCAGTATGGAGAAGCACTATACTGTACAGCAGGTAATATAAGCCTGGTCAGTATGGAGAAGCACTATACTGTACAGCAGATAACATAGGTCTGGTCAGTATAGAGAGGCAGTCTACTGTACAGCAGGTAATATAAGCCTGGTCAGTATAGAGAGGCAGTCTACTGTACAGCAGATAACATAGGTCTGGTCAGTATAGAGAGGCAGTCTACTGTACAGCAGGTAATATAAGCCTGGTCAGTATAGAGAGGCAGTGTACTGTACAGCAGATAACATAGGTCTGGTCAGTATGGAGAGGCAGTCTACTGTACAGCAGATAACATAGGTCTGGTCAGTATGGAGAGGCAGTCTACTGTACAGTAGATAACATAGGTCGGGTCAGTATAGAGAGGCAGTCTACTGTACAGCAGGTAATATAAGCCTGGTCAGTATGGAGAGGCAGTGTACTGTACAGCAGATAACATAGGTCTGGTCAGTATAGAGAGGCAGTCTACTGTACAGCAGGTAATATAAGCCTGGTCAGTATAGAGAGGCAGTCTACTGTACAGCAGGTAATATAAGCCTGGTCAGTATAGAGAGGCAGTCTACTGTACAGTAGATAACATAGGTCGGGTCAGTATAGATTGCCCTTCTTATTCTTCTGCATTCATGGAGTATGAGGACGGACGGGTGAGATGAGCGCAGCCCAGGCCCCGGCAGGGAGGGGGTTAACCAAGCAGAGACTATTCTTGGTCAGACCGGAGCTCTGCCTTTCCATGCAGTCATCCTGAGCAGGACGAGGAAGAGGAAGAACAGAGGGGAAGTAATGACTCCCCGCACTCTGCACATCACATGTAATGTGCACTCAGAGGTCCCATCATCCACAGGACAACTCAGGTCATCAGCACACCTGTACACAGGACGCGGCTCCCCCTGCTGGCCACACAAGAGGAGACACCACTACCAATATGTGACATCTGCACACGCGTCTACCACACCTGCCACTGCCTCCTCTGCCCCTACACCCTCTACCCCTACACCCTCTGCCCCTACACCCTCTACCCCTACACCCGCTACCCCTACACCCTCTACCCCTACACCCGCTACCCCTACACCCTCTACCCCTACACCCTCTGCCCCTACACCCGCTACCCCTACACCCTCTGCCCCTACACCCTCTACCCCTACACCCTCTGCCCCTACACCCTCTACCCCTACACCCGCTACCCCTACACCCTCTACCCCTACACCCTCTGCCCCTACACCCGCTACCCCTACACCCTCTACTCCTACACCCTCTACCCCTACACCCGCTACCCCTACACCCTCTACCCCTACACCCTCTACCCCTACACCCTCTACCCTGCCCCTACACCCGCTACCCCTACACCCGCTACCCCTACACCCTCTACTCCTACACCCTCTACCCCTACACCCTCTACCCCTACATCCTCTACCCCTACACCCTCTACCCCTACACCCTCTACCCCTACACCCTCTACCCTGCCCCTACACCCTCTACCCCTACACCCTCTACCCTGCCTCTGCCCCTACACCCTCTACCCTGCCTCTACACCCTCTAACCTGCCTCTACACCCTCTACTCTGCCTCTGCCTTTACACCCTCTACCCTGCCCCTACACCCTCTATCCTGCCTCTACACCCTCTACTCTGCCTCTGCCTCTACACCCTCTACCCTGCCTCTACACCCTCTACCCTGCCTCTGCCTCTACACCCTCTACCCTGCCTCTACACCCTCTACCCTGCCTCTACACCCTCTACCATGCCTCTACACCCTCTACCCTGCCTCTGCCTCTACACCCTCTACCCTGCCTCTACACCCTCTACCCTGCCTCTACACCCTCTACTCTGCCTCTACACCCTCTACTCTGCCTCTGCCTCTACACCCTCTACCCTGCCTCTACACCCTCTACCCTGCCTCTGCCTTTACACCCTCTACCCTGCCTCTACACCCTCTACCCTGCCTCTGCCTCTACACCCTCTACCCTGCCTCTACACCCTCTACCCTGCCTCTACACCCTCTACACCCTCTACCCTGCCTCTACACCCTCTACCCTGCCTCTACACCCTCTACCCTGCCTCTGCCTCTACACCCTCTACCCTGCCTCTACACCCTCTACCCTGCCTCTACACCCTCTACTCTGCCTCTACACCCTCTACTCTGCCTCTGCCTCTACACCCTCTACCCTGCCTCTACACCCTCTACCCTGCCTCTACACCCTCTACCCTGCCTCTGCCTTTACACCCTCTACCCTGCCCCTACACCCTCTACCCTGCCTCTACACCCTCTACCCTGCCTCTACACCCTCTACCCTGCCTCTACACCCTCTACCCTGCCCCTACACCCTCTACCCTGCCCCTACACCCTCTACCCTGCCCCTACACCCTCTACCCTGCCTCTGCCCCTACACCCTCTACCCTGCCCCTACACCCTCTACCCCTACACCCTATACCCTGCCCCTACACCCTCTACCCTGCCCCTACACCCTCTACCCCTACACCCTCTACCCTGCCTCTACACCCTCTACTTTGCCCCTACACCCTCTACCCCTACACCCTCTACCCTGCCTCTACACCCTCTACCCTGCCCCTACACCCTCTACCCCTACACCCTCTACCCTGCCTCTGCCCCTACCCCCTCTACCCTGCCTCTACACCCTCTACCCTGCCTCTACACCCTCTACCCTGCCTCTACACCCTCTACCCTGCCCCTACACCCTCTACCCTGCCTCTACACCCTCTACCCTGCCTCTACACCCTCTACCCTGCCCCTACACCCTCTACCCTGCCTCTGCCCCTACACCCTCTACCCTGCCCCTACACCCTGCCCTTACACCCTCTACCCTGCCCCTACACCCTCTACCCTGCCCCTACACCCTCTACCCTGCCTCTACACCCTCTACCCTGCACCTACACCCTCTACCCTGCCCCTACACCCTCTACCCTGCCCCTACACCCTCTACCCTGCCTCTGCCCCTACACCCTCTATCCTGCCCCTACACCCTCTACCCTGCCTCTACACCCTCTACCCTGCCTCTGCCCCTACACCCTCTACCCTGCCTCTGCCCCTACACCCTCTACCCTGCCCCTACACCCTCTACCCTGCCCCTACACCCTCTACCCTGCCTCTACCCTGCCCCTGCACCCTCTACCCTGCCTCTACACCCTCTACCCCTACACACTCTACCCTGCCTCTACAGCCTCTACCCTGCCCCTACACCCTCTACCCTGCCCCTACACCCTCTACCGTGCCCCTACACCCTCTACCCTGCCCCTACACCCTCTACCCTGCCCCTACACCCTCTACCCTGCCTCTACACCCTCTACCCTGCCTCTGCCCCTACACCCTCTACCCTGCCCCTACACCCTCTACCCTGCCTCTACACCCTCTACCCTGCCTCTACACCCTCTACCCTGCCCTTACACCCGCTACCCTGCCCCTACACCCTCTACCCCGCCTCTGCCCCTACACCCTCTACCCTGCCCCTACACCCTCTACCCTGCCTCTGCCCCTTCACCCTCTACCCTGCCTCTGCCCCTATACCCTCTGCCCCTGCCCCTACAACCTCTACCCTGCCTCTACCCTTACACCCTCTACCCTGCCTCTGCCCCTATACCCTCTGCCCCTGCCTCTACAACCTCTACCCTGCCTCTGCCCCTGCGTCTCCTCTGTCCTCGCCTTCTGTCCCCCCTCCTCTACCCCGCCTCCTCTGACTTTTTAACCTCTGTCCCTTCCATCTCCGACCCTTCCACCTTTGCCCCTCCTACCTCTGCCCCTGCCATATCTGATCCTGCTTCCTCCTCCACATCTACCTTCACCTCCCCTGCCTCCTCCACCAATACCCATCAACATACAAAAGGAACCACTACAGCATCCCGCTGTGATGAGGCTTCCTTAAGCTGGTGTCACACACAGCGACAACGACAACGACGTCGCTGCTACGTCACCATTTTCTGTGACGTTGCAGCGACGTCCCGTCGCTGTCGCTGTGTGTGACACCAGCAACGACCTGGCCCCTGCTGTGAGGTCGCCGGTCGTTGCTGAATGTCCAGCTTCATTTTTTGGTCGTCACTCTCCCGCTGTGACACACACATCGCTGTGTGTGACAGCGAGAGAGCGACGAAATGAAGCGAGCAGGAGCCGGCACTGGCAGCTGCGGTAAGCTGTAACCAGCGTAAACATCGGGTAACCAAGGGAAGACCTTTCCCTGGTTACCCGATGTTTACGCTGGTTACCAGCCTCCGCCGCTCTTGCTGCCAGTGTCGGCTCCTGCTCTGTGCACATGTGGCTGCAGTACGCATCAGGTAATTAACCCGATGTGTACTGTAGCAAGGAGAGCAAGGAGCCAGCGCTAAGCAGTGCGCGCGGCTCCCTGCACTGTGACATGTAGCTGCAGCACACATCGGGTTAATTAACCCGATGTGTGCTGCAGGAGAGCAAGGAGCCAGCGCTAAGCGCGGCTCCCTGCTCTCTGCACATGTAGCACAGCGACGTTATGATCGCTGCTTCGCTGTGTTTGACAGCTAAGCAGCGATCATAACAGCGACTTACAAGGTCGCTGTTACGTCACCGAAAATGGTGACGTAACAGCGACGTCGTTGTCGCTGTCGCTTAGTGTGACACCAGCTTTACTGTACAATCCCTCGTGTACAGTAATAACCTCCCCCGAGTCCCCGTGTACAGTAATAACCACCCCCGAGTCCCCGTGTACAGTAATAACCACCCCCGAGTCCCCGTGTACAGTAATAACCTCCCCCGAGTCCCCGTGTACAGTAATAACCTCCGCCGAGTCCCCGTGTACAGTAATATCCTCCCCCGAGTCCCCGTGTATAGTAATAACCTCCACCGAGTCCCCGTGTATAGTAATAACCTCCCCCGAGTCCCCGTGTACAGTAATAACCTCCCCCGAGTCCCCCGTGTACAGTAATAACCTCCCCCGAGTCCCCGTGTATAGTAATAACCTCCCCCGAGTCCCCGTGTATAGTAATAACCTCCCCCGAGTCCCCGTGTACAGTAATAACCTCCCCCGAGTCCCCGTGTATAGTAATAACCTCCCCCGAGTCCCCGTGTACAGTAATAACCTCTACCGAGTCCCCGTGTATAGTAATAACCTCCACCGAGTCCCCGTGTACAGTAATAACCTCCCCCGAGTCCCCGTGTATAGTAATAACCTCCCCCGAGTCCCCGTGTACAGTAATAACCTCCCCCGAGTCCCCGTGTACAGTAATAACCTCCCCCGAGTCCCCGTGTACAGTAATAACCTCCCCCGAGTCCCCGTGTACAGTAATAACCTCCCCCGAGTCCCCGTGTACAGTAATAACCTCCCCCGAGTCCCCGTGTACAGTAATAACCTCCCCCGAGTCCCTGTGTATAGTAATAACCTCCCCCGAGTCCCCGGGTACAGTAATAACCTCCCCCGAGTCCCCGTGTACAGTAATAACCTCCCCCGAGTCCCCGTGTATAGTAATAACCTCCCCCGAGTCCCCGTGTACAGTAATAACCTCCCCCGAGTCCCCGTGTATAGTAATAACCTCCACCGAGTACCCGTGTACAGTAAAAACCTCCGAGTCCCCGTGTATAGTAATAACCTCCCCCGAGTCCCTGTGTACAGTAATAACCTCCACCGAGTCCCCGTGTATAGTAATAACTTCCCCCGAATCCCTGTGTACAGTAATAACCTCCACCGAGTCCCCGTGTATAGTAGTAACCTCCACCGAGTCCCCGTGTATAGTAATAACCTCCACCGAGTCCCCGTGTACAGTAATAACCTCCCCCGAGTCCCCGTGTACAGTAATAACCTCCCCCGAGTCCCCGTGTACAGTAATAACCTCCCCCGAGTCCCCGTGTACAGTAATAACCTCCCCCGAGTCCCCGTGTACAGTAATAACCTCCCCCGAGTCCCCGTGTACAGTAATAACCTCCCCCGAGTCCCCGTGTACAATAATAACCTCCCCCGAGTCCCTGTGTATAGTAATAACCTCCCCCGAGTCCCCGGGTACAGTAATAACCTCCCCCGAGTCCCCGTGTATAGTAATAACCTCCACCGAGTCCCCGTGTACAGTAAAAACCTCCGAGTCCCCGTGTATAGTAATAACCACCCCCGAGTCCCCGTGTACAGTAATAACCTCCCCCGAGTCCCCGTGTACAGTAATAACCTCCGCCGAGTCCCCGTGTACAGTAATATCCTCCCCCGAGTCCCCGTGTATAGTAATAACCTCCACCGAGTCCCCGTGTATAGTAATAACCTCCCCCGAGTCCCCGTGTACAGTAATAACCTCCCCCGAGTCCCCCGTGTACAGTAATAACCTCCCCCGAGTCCCCGTGTATAGTAATAACCTCCGCCGAGTCCCCGTGTACAGTAATATCCTCCCCCGAGTCCCCGTGTATAGTAATAACCTCCACCGAGTCCCCGTGTATAGTAATAACCTCCCCCGAGTCCCCGTGTACAGTAATAACCTCCCCCGAGTCCCCCGTGTACAGTAATAACCTCCCCCGAGTCCCCGTGTATAGTAATAACCTCCCCCGAGTCCCCGTGTATAGTAATAACCTCCCCCGAGTCCCCGTGTACAGTAATAACCTCCCCCGAGTCCCCGTGTACAGTAATAACCTCCCCCGAGTCCCCGTGTACAGTAATAACCTCCCCCGAGTCCCCGTGTACAGTAATAACCTCCCCCGAGTCCCCGTGTACAGTAATAACCTCCCCCGAGTCCCCGTGTACAGTAATAACCTCCCCCGAGTCCCTGTGTATAGTAATAACCTCCCCCGAGTCCCCGGGTACAGTAATAACCTCCCCCGAGTCCCCGTGTACAGTAATAACCTCCCCCGAGTCCCCGTGTATAGTAATAACCTCCCCCGAGTCCCCGTGTACAGTAATAACCTCCCCCGAGTCCCCGTGTATAGTAATAACCTCCACCGAGTACCCGTGTACAGTAAAAACCTCCGAGTCCCCGTGTATAGTAATAACCTCCCCCGAGTCCCTGTGTACAGTAATAACCTCCACCGAGTCCCCGTGTATAGTAATAACTTCCCCCGAATCCCTGTGTACAGTAATAACCTCCACCGAGTCCCCGTGTATAGTAGTAACCTCCACCGAGTCCCCGTGTATAGTAATAACCTCCACCGAGTCCCCGTGTACAGTAATAACCTCCCCCGAGTCCCCGTGTACAGTAAT
Source organism: Anomaloglossus baeobatrachus (assembly GCF_048569485.1). Taxonomy (NCBI): domain Eukaryota; kingdom Metazoa; phylum Chordata; class Amphibia; order Anura; family Aromobatidae; genus Anomaloglossus; species Anomaloglossus baeobatrachus. Next base: position 581,657,920 of record NC_134358.1, on the reverse strand, counting down.
AACCTCCCCCGAGTCCCCGTGTACAGTAATAACCTCCCCCGAGTCCCCGTGTACAGTAATAACCTCCCCCGAGTCCCCGTGTACAGTAATAACCTCCCCCGAGTCCCCGTGTACAGTAATAACCTCCCCCGAGTCCCCGTGTACAATAATAACCTCCCCCAAATCCCTGTGTATAGTAATAACCTCCCCCGAGTCCCCGGGTACAGTAATAACCTCCCCCGAGTCCCCGTGTATAGTAATAACCTCCACCGAGTCCCCGTGTACAGTAAAAACCTCCGAGTCCCCGTGTATAGTAATAACCTCCCCCGAGTCCCTGTGTACAGTAATAACCTCCACCGAGTCCCCGTGTATAGTAATAACTTCCCCCGAATCCCTGTGTACAGTAATAACCCCGAGTTCCCATGTATAGTAGTAACCTCCACCGAGTCCCCGAGTATAGTAATAACCTCACCCGAGTCCCCCGTGTACAGTAATAACCTCCCCCGAGTCCCCGTGTACAGTAATAACCTCCCCCAAGTCCCCGTGTATAGTAATAACCTCCACCGAGTCCCCGTGTACAGTAATAACCTCCCCCGAGTCCCCGTGTACAGTAATAACCTCCCCCGAGTCCCCGTGTACAGTAATAACCACCCCCGAGTCCCCGTGTACAGTAATAACCACCCCCGAGTCCCCGTGTACAGTAATAACCTCCCCCGAGTCCCCGTGTACAGTAATAACCTCCGCCGAGTCCCCGTGTACAGTAATATCCTCCCCCGAGTCCCCGTGTATAGTAATAACCTCCACCGAGTCCCCGTGTATAGTAATAACCTCCCCCGAGTCCCCGTGTACAGTAATAACCTCCCCCGAGTCCCCCGTGTACAGTAATAACCTCCCCCGAGTCCCCGTGTATAGTAATAACCTCCCCCGAGTCCCCGTGTATAGTAATAACCTCCCCCGAGTCCCCGTGTACAGTAATAACCTCCCCCGAGTCCCCGTGTATAGTAATAACCTCCCCCGAGTCCCCGTGTACAGTAATAACCTCTACCGAGTCCCCGTGTATAGTAATAACCTCCACCGAGTCCCCGTGTACAGTAATAACCTCCCCCGAGTCCCCGTGTATAGTAATAACCTCCCCCGAGTCCCCGTGTACAGTAATAACCTCCCCCGAGTCCCCGTGTACAGTAATAACCTCCCCGAGTCCCCGTGTACAGTAATAACCTCCCCCGAGTCCCCGTGTACAGTAATAACCTCCCCCGAGTCCCCGTGTACAGTAATAACCTCCCCCGAGTCCCCGTGTACAGTAATAACCTCCCCCGAGTCCCTGTGTATAGTAATAACCTCCCCCGAGTCCCCGGGTACAGTAATAACCTCCCCCGAGTCCCCGTGTACAGTAATAACCTCCCCCGAGTCCCCGTGTATAGTAATAACCTCCCCCGAGTCCCCGTGTACAGTAATAACCTCCCCCGAGTCCCCGTGTATAGTAATAACCTCCACCGAGTACCCGTGTACAGTAAAAACCTCCGAGTCCCCGTGTATAGTAATAACCTCCCCCGAGTCCCTGTGTACAGTAATAACCTCCACCGAGTCCCCGTGTATAGTAATAACTTCCCCCGAATCCCTGTGTACAGTAATAACCTCCACCGAGTCCCCGTGTATAGTAGTAACCTCCACCGAGTCCCCGTGTATAGTAATAACCTCCACAGAGTCCCCGTGTACAGTAATAACCTCCCCCGAGTCCCCGTGTACAGTAATAACCTCCCCCGAGTCCACGTGTACAGTAATAACCTCCCCCGAGTCCCCGTGTACAGTAATAACCTCCCCCGAGTCCCCGTGTACAGTAATAACCTCCCCCGAGTCCCCGTGTACAGTAATAACCTCCCCCGAGTCCCCGTGTACAGTAATAACCTCCCCCGAGTCCCTGTGTATAGTAATAACCTCCCCCGAGTCCCCGGGTACAGTAATAACCTCCCCCGAGTCCCCGTGTATAGTAATAACCTCCACCGAGTCCCCGTGTACAGTAAAAACCTCCGAGTCCCCGTGTATAGTAATAACCTCCCCCGAGTCCCTGTGTACAGTAATAACCTCCACCGAGTCCCCGTGTATAGTAATAACTTCCCCCGAATCCCTGTGTACAGTAATAACCCCGAGTTCCCGTGTATAGTAGTAACCTCCACCGAGTCCCCGAGTATAGTAATAACCTCACCCGAGTCCCCCGTGTACAGTAATAACCTCCCCCGAGTCCCCGTGTACAGTAATAACCTCCCCCAAGTCCCCGTGTATAGTAATAACCTCCACCGAGTCCCCGTGTACAGTAATAACCTCCCCCGAGTCCCCGTGTACAGTAATAACCTCCACCGAGTCCCCGTGTATAGTAATAACCTCCACCGAGTCCCCGTGTACAGTAATAACCTCCCCCGAGTCCCCGTGTATAGTAATAACCTCCCCGAGTCCCCGTGTACAGTAATAACCTCCCCCGAGTCCTCGTGTATAGTAATAACCTCCAAGTCCCCGTGTATAGTAATAACTTCCCCCGAATCCCCGTGTACAGTAATAACCTCCCCCGAGTCCCCGTGTACAGTAATAACCTCCACCGAGTCCCCGTGTATAGTAATAACCTCCACCGAGTCCCCGTGTACAGTAATAACCTCCCCCGAGTCCCCGTGTATAGTAATAACCTCCCCGAGTCCCCGTGTACAGTAATAACCTCCCCCGAGTCCTCGTGTACAGTAATAACCTCCCCCGAGTCCTCGTGTATATTAATAACCTCCCCCGAGTCCCCGTGTACAGTAATAACCTCCAAGTCCCCGTGTACAGTAATAACCTCCACCGAGTCCCCGTGTACAGTAATAACCTCTTCCGAGTCCCCGTTTACAGTAATAACCTCCACCGAGTCCCCGTGTATAGTAATAACCTCCCCCGAGTCCTCGTGTACAGTAATAACCTCCCCCGAGTCCTCGTGTACAGTAATAACCTCCCCCGAGTCCCCGTGTACAGTAATAACCTCCAAGTCCCCGTGTACAGTAATAACCTCCACCGAGTCCCCGTGTACAGTAATAACCTCTTCCGAGTCCCCGTTTACAGTAATAACCTCCACCGAGTCCCCGTGTATAGTAATAACCTCCACCGAGTCCCCGTGTATAGTAGTAACCTCCACCGAGTCCCCCGTGTACAGTAATAACCTCCCCCGAGTCCCCGTGTACAGTAATAACTTCCCCCGAGTCCTCGTGTATAGTAATAACCTCTACCGAGTCCCCGTGTACAGTAATAACATCCACTGAGTCCCCGTGTACAGTAATAACCCCCGAGTCCCCGTGTACAGTAATAACCTCCCCCGAGTCCCCGTGTACAGTAACAACGTCCACTGAGTCCCCGTGTACAGTAATAACCTCCCCCGAGTCCCCGTGTATATTAACAACCTCCACTGACTCCCCGTGTACAGTAACAACCTCCACTGAGTCCCCGTGTACATTAACAACCTCCACCGAGTCCCCGTGTATAGTAATAACCTCCCCCGAATCCCCGTGTACAGTAATAACCTCCACTGAGTCCCCGTGTACAGTAATAACCTCCCCCGAGTCCCCGTGTACAGTAATAACCTCCCCCAAGTCCCCGTGTACAGTAATAACCTCCCCCGAGTCCCCGTGTACAGGAATAACCTCCACCGAGTCCCCGTGTACAGTAATAACCTCCCCCGAGTCCCCTGTGTACAGGAATAACCTCCACTGAGTCCCCGTGTACAGTAATAACCTCCCCCGAGTCCCCTGTGTACAGTAATAACCTCCACTGAGTCCCCGTGTACAGTAATAACCTCCCCAGGGTCGCCGTGTACAGTAATAACCTCCACTGAGTCCCCGTGTACAGTAATAACCCCCGAGTCCCCGTGTACAGTAATAACCTCCCCCGGGTCCCCGTGTACAGTAATAACCTCCACCGAGTCCCCGTGTATAGTAATAACCTCCACCGAGTCCCCGTGTATAGTAATAACCTCCACCGAGTCCCCGTGTACAGTAATAACCTCCCCCGAGTCCCCGTGTATAGTAATAACCTCCCCCGAGTCCCCGTGTACAGTAATAACCTCCACTGAGTCCCCGTGTACAGTAATAACCTCCCCCGAGTCCCCTGTGTACAGTAATAACCTCCCCCGAGTCCCCGTGTATAGTAATAACCTCCCCCGAGTCCCCGTGTACAGTAATAACCTCCACTGAGTCCCCGTGTACAGTAATAACCTCCCCCGAGTCCCCCGTGTACAGTAATAACCTCCACTGAGTCCCCGTGTACAGTAATAACCTCCCCCGAGTCCCCTGTGTACAGTAATAACCTCCACCGAGTCCCCGTGTATAGTAATAACCTCCACCGAGTCCCCGTGTACAGTAATAACCCCCGAGTCCCCGTGTACAGTAATAACCTCCCCCGGGTCCCCGTGTACAGTAATAACCTCCACCGAGTCCCCGTGTATAGTAATAACCTCCACCGAGTCCCCGTGTATAGTAATAACCTCCACCGAGTCCCCGTGTACAGTAATAACCTCCCCCGAGTCCCCGTGTATAGTAATAACCTCCCCCGAGTCCCCGTGTACAGTAATAACCTCCACTGAGTCCCCGTGTACAGTAATAACCTCCCCCGAGTCCCCTGTGTACAGTAATAACCTCCACTGAGTCCCCGTGTACAGTAATAACCTCCCCAGGGTCCCCGTGTATAGTAATAACCTCCCCCGAGTCCCCGTGTACAGTAATAACCTCCACCGAGTCCCCGTGTACAGTAATAACCTCCCCCGAGTCCCCGTGTATAGTAATAACCTCCCCCGAGTCCCCGTGTACAGTAATAACTGTGAGACTGTGACCGGGGTTATCTATGACGGCCGGTATGTCTCGCCCCGGTTGTGCTCACTCCATGATAGAAAGTAAATCCACTCTAGGGTTAATGCTGTTTCCCTACAGGCTGAAGGAAGGGTTAAATGGAAACAGGAACGAGGGGCAGGTGTGCCGGGTGTGAGGGAGTGATCACAACTCTTGTGTTCTCTGCTGGAGGGACATGTATATGGCTGTGGATTTTTTGTTTGGAAATTAAACACCGTGTGCTGTGAACCTTGATGCCTGGATCTCGTGTCTTCTGCTGCGCAGCCGACCGCGCTACCTCACATATGGTGGAGAATGCGGGCATGCCAGCCCGGTGAGGTGTAACTTCCTTTTCTGGTGATCCGGTAGCACATGTCCTGGATTCAAGCAGCTATACTACGGCCCAAACCCAGCGACGCCATGGAGGACATACTAAGGCATTTGGCTCAGGCTAATGCACAACAACAAGAGGCTAATGCACAGCAACAACAGGTGAATACCCACCTGCTCCAGACGTTGGAGCAACAGCAGCAACAGCACCAGCAATCCTTGAAATTGCAGGAAAAAAGGCACCAAGAACAGATGGTTCTCCTGGCCAAGTCAATCCGTGCCGGACCGGCAGCAACAACCCCGGGACCGGGTGACGACAGCAGCGTCCGGAAAGCGGTGAGACAAGCGTTGCAAAAGATGACCCCGGGGGATGATGTGGAAGCGTTCCTGGCAGTGTTTGAGCGGGTGGCCGAGCGGGAAAAGCTGCCGACCCCCCAGTGGGCTGAGGTATTGTCGCCCTATCTGACCGGGGAACCCCAAAAAGCGTACCTGGACCTCGGTACCGAGGACGCCATTGACTATGTGACCCTGAAAGCCGAAATACTGGCTCGGTTGGGGGTGAATACCTATGTACGGGCTCAGCGGGTTGATCAGTGGTTCTATGAGGAAGCCAAACCCGTACGCTCCCAGGCCTATGACTTATTACATCTTGTAAAAAAGTGGTTGCAGCCTGACACTCTGAGCCCGGCGCAAATGGTGGAAAGGGTAGTAGTGGATCGTTTTGTGCGCACTTTACCCGTCACCGTTCAACGGTGGGTAGGACAGGGTGACCCGAGTACCCTGGACCAATTAGTGTCCCTGGTAGAGCGGCATGTGGCTACGCAGGACTTGATACGGGACACTGAGACTTTGCGTACCGCCCGTCGGTCCGGCCCCTCCAAGCCTAGGGCCAAGGACCCACCACCGACACCGGTACAGGAGTCCGCTACCATCCCGGCTGAGGCCGCGCCCGCCGTTCCTGAGGTCCGGAAGGCCATGTACCCTAAACGACAACTTGTCAAGGGGGTTTCCTTCCCTATTAGATGTTGGCGGTGCCAGCGGGTGGGACATATGGAAGCCCAGTGTCCCCTGACCACGGAGCCCATGGATTGTGGAGTTACCCGGCGGGGTTCAATGTATGCTCAGGTGGTGTGTACCGCTGACCTGGTTCCCCCAGAGACTGAGCCCCACTTGTGCCAAATACAGGTGAATGGATGTCCGGTTACAGGATTGTTGGATTCCGGAAGCTTAGTGACCCTTGTGCGATCCACCTTGAGGGCTAAAGTAAAGGCCACAGGACGTACCGTGGGGGTGGTTTGCATACATGGGGACCGCCGAGACTATCCCACGGGGATTGTCACCATCACAGCACCTTGCGGTCAGGTGCAACATGAGGTGGGACTGCTTAACACTCTTCCTTATGACGTGATCCTAGGACGGGATCTGCCCTATTTTTGGACTTTATGGAAGGGAACCCCTAGGTCCCCTCCGATATTGGTCAGTCCGGGGCCTGAGCCCTACAATCCTGAATCCGGGACACCTGCCGTAGGGGTCCCCATGATAGGGACAGAATGTGAACCCGATAGGTCGCCCCTAGAGGTATTGGCAGGAGAGGCTGAGACGGTCGAGCCCATCCCGTGTATAGTAATAACCTCCACCGAGTCCCCGTGTATAGTAATAACCTCCCCCGAGTCCCCGTGTACAGTAATAACCTCCCCCGAGTCCCCCGTGTACAGTAATAACCTCCCCCGAGTCCCCGTGTATAGTAATAACCTCCGCCGAGTCCCCGTGTACAGTAATATCCTCCCCCGAGTCCCCGTGTATAGTAATAACCTCCACCGAGTCCCCGTGTATAGTAATAACCTCCCCCGAGTCCCCGTGTACAGTAATAACCTCCCCCGAGTCCCCCGTGTACAGTAATAACCTCCCCCGAGTCCCCGTGTATAGTAATAACCTCCCCCGAGTCCCCGTGTATAGTAATAACCTCCCCCGAGTCCCCGTGTACAGTAATAACCCCCACCGAGTCCCCGTGTACAGTAATAACCTCCCCCGAGTCCCCGTGTATAGTAATAACCTCCCCCGAGTCCCCGTGTACAGTAATAACTGTGAGACTGTGACCGGGGTTATCTATGACGGCCGGTATGTCTCGCCCCGGTTGTGCTCACTCCATGATAGAAAGTAAATCCACTCTAGGGTTAATGCTGTTTCCCTACAGGCTGAAGGAAGGGTTAAATGGAAACAGGAACGAGGGGCAGGTGTGCCGGGTGTGAGGGAGTGATCACAACTCTTGTGTTCTCTGCTGGAGGGACATGTATATGGCTGTGGATTTTTTGTTTGGAAATTAAACACCGTGTGCTGTGAACCTTGATGCCTGGATCTCGTGTCTTCTGCTGCGCAGCCGACCGCGCTACCTCACATAACCTCCACCGAGTCCCCGTGTACAGTAATAACCTCCACTGAGTCCCCGTGTACAGTAATAACCCCCGAGTCCCCGTGTACAGTAATAACCTCCCCCGGGTCCCCGTGTACAGTAATAACCTCCACCGAGTCCCCGTGTATAGTAATAACCTCCACCGAGTCCCCGTGTATAGTAATAACCTCCACCGAGTCCCCGTGTACAGTAATAACCTCCCCCGAGTCCCCGTGTATAGTAATAACCTCCCCCGAGTCCCCGTGTACAGTAATAACCTCCCCCGAGTCCCCGTGTATAGTAATAAGCTCCACCGAGTCCCCGTGTACAGTAATAACCTCCCCCGAGTCCCCGTGTATAGTACTAACCTCCCCCGAGTCCCCCGTGTACAGTAATAACCTCCACCGAGTCCCCGAGTATAGTAATAACCTCCCCCGAGTCCCCCGTGTACAGTAATAACCTCCCCCGAGTCCCCGTGTACAGTAATAACCTCCCCCGAGTCCCCGTGTACATTAATAACCTCCCCCGAGTCCCCGTGTACAGTAATAACCTCCCCCGAGTCCCCGTGTACAGTAATAACCTCCCCCGAGTCCCCGTGTACACTAATAACCTCCCCCGAGTCCCCGTGTACAGTAATAACCACCCCCGAGTCCCCGTGTACAGTAATAACCTCCCCCGAGTCCCCGTGTACAGTAATAACCTCCACCGAGTCCCCGTGTACAGTAATAACCTCCATCGAGTCCCTGTGTATAGTAATAACCTCCACCGAGTCCCCGTGTATAGTAATAACCTCCACCGAGTCCCCGTGTATAGTAATAACCTCCCCCGAGTCCCCGTGTACAGTAATAACCTCCCCCGAGTCCCCGTGTACAGTAATAACCTCCCCTGAGTCCCCGTGTATAGTAATAACCTCCCCCGAGTCCCCGTGTATAATAATAACCTCCCCCGAGTCCCCGTGTACAGGAATAACCTCCACTGAGTCCCCGTGTACAGTAATAACCTCCACTGAGTCCCCGTGTACAGTAATAACCTCCCCCGAGTCCCCGTGTACAGTAATAACCTCCACCGAGTCCCCGTGTACAGTAATAACCTCCACTGAGTCCCCGTGTATAGTAATAACCTCCCCCGAGTCCCCGTGTATAGTAATAACCTCCCCCGAGTCCCTGTGTACAGGAATAACCTCCACTGAGTCCCCGTGTACAGTAATAACCTCCCCCGAGTCCCCTGTGTACAGTAATAACCTCCACTGAGTCCCCGTGTACAGTAATAACCTCCCCCGAGTCCCCGTGTACAGTAATAACCTCCACCGAGTCCCCGTGTACAGTAATAACCTCCCCAGGGTCCCCTTGTACAGTAATAACCTCCACTGAGTCCCCGTGTACAGTAATAACCCCCGAGTCCCCGTGTACAGTAATAACCTCCCCCGGGTCCCCGTGTACAGTAATAACCTCCACCGAGTCCCCGTGTACAGTAATAACCTCCACTGAGTCCTCGTGTACAGTAATAACCTCCCCCGAGTCCCGTGTACAGTAATAACCTCCACTGAGTCCCGTGTACAGTAATAACCTCCCCCGAGTCCCGTGTACAGTAATAACCTCCACTGAGTCCCCGTGTACAGTAATAACCTCCACTGAGTCCTTGTGTACAGTAATAACCTCCCCCGAGTCCCGTGTACAGTAATAACCTCCACTGAGTCCCCGTGTACAGTAATAACCTCCCCCGAGTCCCGTGTACAGTAATAACCTCCACTGAGTCCCCGTGTACAGTAATAACCTCCACTGAGTCCTCGTGTACAGTAATAACCTCCCCCGAGTCCCGTGTACAGTAATAACCTCCACTGAGTCCCCGTGCACAGTAATAACCTCCCCCGAGTCCCGTGTACAGTAATAACCTCCACTGAGTCCTCGTGTATAGTAATAACCTCCCCCGAGTCCCCGTGTACAGTAATAACCTACCCCGAGTCCCGTGTACAGTAATAACCTCCACTGAGTCCTGTGTACAGTAATAACCTCCCCCGAGTCCCGTGTACAGTAATAACCTCCCCCGAGTCCCCGTGTACAGTAATAACCTCCCCCGAGTCCCGTGTACAGTAATAACCTCCACTGAGTCCCCCGTGTACAGTAATATCCTCCCCCGAGTCCCCGTGTACAGTAATATCCTCCCCCGAGTCCCCGTGTATAATAATAACCTCCCCCGAGTCCTCGTGTATAGTAATAACCTCCACGGAGTCCCCGTGTACAGGAATAACCTCCACTGAGTCCCCGTGTACAGTAATAACCTCCACCGAGTCCCCGTGTACAGTAATAACCTCCCCCGAGTCCCCGTGTACAGTAATAACCTCCACCGAGTCCCCGTGTACAGTAATAACCTCCCCCGAGTCCCCGTGTACAGTAATAACCCTCGAGTCCCCGTGTACAGTAATAACCTCCACCGAGTCCCCGTGTACAGTAATAACCTCCCCCGAGTCCCCGTGTACAGTAATAACCCTCGAGTCCCCGTGTACAGTAATAACCTCCACTGAGTCCCCGTGTACAGGAATAACCTCCCCCGAGTCCCCGTGTACAGTAATAACCTCCACCGAGTCCCCGTGTACAGTAATAACCTCCCCCGAGTCCCCGTGTACAGTAATAACCCTCGAGTCCCCGTGTACAGTAATAACCTTCACTGAGTCCCCCGTGTACAGTAATAACCTCCCCCGAGTCCCCGTGTACAGTAATAACCTCCACTGAGTCCCCGTGTACAGTAATAACCTCCACTGAGTCCCCGTGTACAGTAATAACCTCCCCCGAGTCCCCGTGTATAGTAATAACCTCCACTGAGTCCCCGTATACAGTAATAACCTCCCCCGAGTCCCCGTGTACAGTACTATCCTCCCCCGAGTCCCCGTGTACAGTAATAACCTCCACTGAGTCCCCGTGTATAGTAATAACCTCCCCCGAGTCCCCGTGTACAGTAATAACCTCCCCCGAGTCCCCGTGTACAGTAATATCCTCCCCCGAGTCCCCGTGTACAGTAATAACCTCCCCCGAGTCCCCGTGTATAGTAATATCCTCCCTCGAGTCCCCGTGTACAGTAATATCCTCCCCCGAGTCCCCGTGTACAGTAATAACCTCCCCCGAGTCCCCGTGTACAGTAATAACCTCCCCCGAGTCCCCGTGTACAGTAATATCCTCCCCCGAGTCCCCGTGTACAGTAATAACCTCCCCCGAGTCCCCGTGTATAGTAATATCCTCCCCCGAGTCCCCGTGTACAGTAATAACCTCCACTGAGTCCCCGTGTACAGTAATAACCTCCCCCGAGTCCCCGTGTACAGTAATATCCTCCCCCGAGTCCCCGTGTACAGTAATAACCTCCACTGAGTCCCCGTGTACAGTAATAACCTCCACCGAGTCCCCGTGTACAGTAATAACCTCCACTGAGTCCCCGTGTACAGTAATAACCTCCACTGAGTCCCCGTATACAGTAATAACCTCCCCCGAGTCCCCGTGTACAGTAATATCCTCCCCCGAGTCCCCGTGTACAGGAATAACCTCCACCGAGTCCCCGTGTACAGTAATAACCTCCCCCGAGTCCCCTGTGTACAGGAATAACCTCCACTGAGTCCCCGTGTACAGTAATAACCTCCCCCGAGTCCCCTGTGTACAGTAATAACCTCCACTGAGTCCCCGTGTACAGTAATAACCTCCACTGAGTCCCCGTGTACAGTAATAATCTCCCCCGAGTCCCCTGTGTACAGTAATAACCTCCCCCGAGTCCCCGTGTACAGTAATAACCTCCCCAGGGTCGCCGTGTACAGTAATAACCTCCACTGAGTCCCCGTGTACAGTAATAACCCCCGAGTCCCCGTGTACAGTAATAACCTCCCCCGGGTCCCCGTGTACAGTAATAACCTCCACCGAGTCCCCGTGTATAGTAATAACCTCCACCGAGTCCCCGTGTATAGTAATAACCTCCACCGAGTCCCCGTGTACAGTAATAACCTCCCCCGAGTCCCCGTGTACAGTAATAACCTCCCCCGAGTCCCCGTGTACAGTAATAACCTCCACTGAGTCCCCGTGTACAGTAATAACCTCCCCCGAGTCCCCTGTGTACAGTAATAACCTCCACTGAGTCCCCGTGTACAGTAATAACCCCCGAGTCCCCGTGTACAGTAATAACCTCCCCCGGGTCCCCGTGTACAGTAATAACCTCCCCCGAGTCCCCGTGTACAGTAATAACCTCCCCCGAGTCCCCGTGTATAGTAATAACCTCCACCGAGTCCCCGTGTATAGTAATAACCTCCACCGAGTCCCCGTGTATAGTAATAACCTCCACCGAGTCCCCGTGTATAGTAATAACCTCCCCCGAGTCCCCGTGTACAGTAATAACCTCCCCCGAGTCCCCGTGTATAGTAATAAGCTCCACCGAGTCCCCGTGTACAGTAATAACCTCCCCCGAGTCCTCGTGTATAGTACTAACCTCCCCCGAGTCCCCCGTGTACAGTAATAACCTCCACCGAGTCCCCGAGTATAGTAATAACCTCCCCCGAGTCCCCCGTGTACAGTAATAACCTCCCCCGAGTCCCCGTGTACAGTAATAACCTCCCCCGAGTCCCCGTGTACATTAATAACCTCCCCCGAGTCCCCGTGTACAGTAATAACCTCCCCCGAGTCCCCGTGTACAGTAATAACCTCCCCCGAGTCCCCGTGTACACTAATAACCTCCCCCGAGTCCCCGTGTACAGTAATAACCACCCCCGAGTCCCCGTGTATAGTAATAACCTCCACCGAGTCCCCGTGTACAGTAATAACCTCCACCGAGTCCCCGTGTACAGTAATAACCTCCACCGAGTCCCCGTGTACAGTAATAACCTCCACCGAGTCCCTGTGTATAGTAATAACCTCCACCGAGTCCCCGTGTATAGTAATAACCTCCACCGAGTCCCCGTGTATAGTAATAACCTCCCCCGAGTCCCCGTGTACAGTAATAACCTCCCCCGAGTCCCCGTGTACAGTAATAACCTCCCCTGAGTCCCCGTGTATAGTAATAACCTCCCCCGAGTCCCCGTGTATAATAATAACCTCCCCCGAGTCCCCGTGTACAGGAATAACCTCCACTGAGTCCCCGTGTACAGTAATAACCTCCACTGAGTCCCCGTGTACAGTAATAACCTCCCCCGAGTCCCCGTGTACAGTAATAACCTCCACCGAGTCCCCGTGTACAGTAATAACCTCCACTGAGTCCCCATGTATAGTAATAACCTCCCCCGAGTCCCCGTGTATAGTAATAACCTCCCCCGAGTCCCTGTGTACAGGAATAACCTCCACTGAGTCCCCGTGTACAGTAATAACCTCCCCCGAGTCCCCGTGTACAGTAATAACCTCCACCGAGTCCCCGTGTACAGTAATAACCTCCCCCGAGTCCCCTGTGTACAGTAATAACCTCCACTGAGTCCCCGTGTACAGTAATAACCTCCCCCGAGTCCCCGTGTACAGTAATAACCTCCACCGAGTCCCCGTGTACAGTAATAACCTCCCCCGAGTCCCCGTGTACAGTAATAACCTCCCCAGGGTCCCCGTGTACAGTAATAACCTCCACTGAGTCCCCGTGTACAGTAATAACCCCCGAGTCCCCGTGTACAGTAATAACCTCCCCCGGGTCCCCGTGTACAGTAATAACCTCCACAGAGTCCCCGTGTACAGTAATAACCTCCACTGAGTCCTCGTGTACAGTAATAACCTCCCCCGAGTCCCGTGTACAGTAATAACCTCCCCCGAGTCCCGTGTACAGTAATAACCTCCACTGAGTCCCGTGTACAGTAATAACCTCCCCCGAGTCCCGTGTACAGTAATAACCTCCACTGAGTCCCCGTGTACAGTAATAACCTCCACTGAGTCCTTGTGTACAGTAATAACCTCCCCCGAGTCCCGTGTACAGTAATAACCTCCACTGAGTCCCCGTGTACAGTAATAACCTCCCCCGAGTCCCGTGTACAGTAATAACCTCCACTGAGTCCCCGTGTACAGTAATAACCTCCACTGAGTCCTCGTGTACAGTAATAACCTCCCCCGAGTCCCGTGTACAGTAATAACCTCCACTGAGTACCCGTGTACAGTAATAACCTCCCCCGAGTCCCGTGTACAGTAATAACCTCCACTGAGTCCTCGTGTACAGTAATAACCTACCCCGAGTCCCGTGTACAGTAATAACCTCCACTGAGTCCCGTGTACAGTAATAACCTCCCCCGAGTCCCGTGTACAGTAATAACCTCCACCGAGTCCCGTGTACAGTAATAACCTCCACTGAGTCCCCCGTGTACAGTAATATCCTCCCCCGAGCCCCCGTGTACAGTAATATCCTCCCCCGAGTCCCCGTGTATAATAATAACCTCCCCCGAGTCCTCGTGTATAGTAATAACCTCCACTGAGTCCCCGTGTACAGGAATAACCTCCACTGAGTCCCCGTGTACAGTAATAACCTCCACCGAGTCCCCGTGTACAGTAATAACCTCCCCCGAGTCCCCGTGTACAGTAATAACCTCCACCGAGTCCCCGTGTACAGTAATAACCTCCCCCGAGTCCCCGTGTATAGTAATAACCTCCCCCGAGTCCCCGTGTACAGTAATAACCTCCCCCGAGTCCCCGTGTACAGTAATAACCTCCCCCGAGTCCCCGTGTACAGTAATAACCTCCACCGAGTCCCCGTGTACAGTAATAACCTCCCCCGAGTCCCCGTGTACAGTAATAACCCTCGAGTCCCCGTGTACAGTAATAACCTCCACCGAGTCCCCGTGTACAGTAATAACCTCCCCCGAGTCCCCGTGTACAGTAATAACCCTCGAGTCCCCGTGTACAGTAATAACCTCCACTGAGTCCCCGTGTACAGGAATAACCTCCACTGAGTCCCCGTGTACAGTAATAACCTCCACTGAGTCCTCGTGTACAGTAATAACCTCCCCCGAGTCCCCGTGTACAGTAATAACCTCCACCGAGTCCCCGTGTACAGTAATAACCTCCCCCGAGTCCCCGTATACAGTAATAACCCTCGAGTCCCCGTGTACAGTAATAACCTCCACTGAGTCCCCCGTGTACAGTAATAACCTCCCCCGAGTCCCCGTGTACAGTAATAACCTCCACTGAGTCCCCGTGTACAGTAATAACCTCCACTGAGTCCCCGTGTACAGTAATAACCTCCACTGAGTCCCCGTATACAGTAATAACCTCCCCCGAGTCCCCGTGTACAGTACTATCCTCCCCCGAGTCCCCGTGTACAGTAATAACCTCCCCCGAGTCCCCGTGTACAGTAATATCCTCCCCCGAGTCCCCGTGTACAGTAATAACCTCCCCCGAGTCCCCGTGTATAGTAATATCCTCCCCCGAGTCCCCGTGTACAGTAATATCCTCCCCCGAGTCCCCGTGTACAGTAATAACCTCCCCCGAGTCCCCGTGTACAGTAATAACCTCCCCCGAGTCCCCGTGTACAGTAATATCCTCCCCCGAGTCCCCGTGTACAGTAATAACCTCCCCCGAGTCCCCGTGTATAGTAATATCCTCCCCCGAGTCCCCGTGTACAGTAATAACCTCCACTGAGTCCCCGTGTACAGTAATAACCTCCCCCGAGTCCCCTTGTACAGTAATATCCTCCCCCGAGTCCCCGTGTACAGTAATAACCTCCACTGAGTCCCCGTGTACAGTAATAACCTCCACCGAGTCCCCGTGTACAGTAATAACCTCCACTGAGTCCCCGTGTACAGTAATAACCTCCACTGAGTCCCCGTGTACAGTAATATCCTCCCCCGAGTCCCCGTGTACAGTAATAACCTCCACTGAGTCCCCGTGTATAGTAATAACCTCCCCCGAGTCCCCGTGTACAGTAATAACCTCCCCCGAGTCCCCGTGTACAGTAATATCCTCCCCAGAGTCCCCGTGTACAGTAATAACCTCCCCCGAGTCCCCGTGTACAGTAATAACCTCCACTGAGTCCCCGTGTACAGTAATAACCTCCCCCGAGTCCCCGTGTACAGTAATAACCTCCCCCGAGTCCCCGTGTACAGTAATAACCTCCCCCGAGTCCCCGTGTACAGTAATAACCTCCCCCGAGTCCCCGTGTACAGTAATAACCTCCACCGAGTCCCTGTGTATAGTAATAACCTCCACCGAGTCCCCGTGTATAGTAATAACCTCCACCGAGTCCCCGTGTATAGTAATAACCTCCCCCGAGTCCCCGTGTACAGTAATAACCTCCCCCGAGTCCCCGTGTACAGTAATAACCTCCCCCGAGTCCCCGTGTATAGTAATAACCTCCCCCGAGTCCCCGTGTATAATAATAACCTCCCCCGAGTCCCCGTGTACAGGAATAACCTCCACTGAGTCCCCGTGTACAGTAATAACCTCCACTGAGTCCCCGTGTACAGTAATAACCTCCCCCGAGTCCCCGTGTACAGTAATAACCTCCACCGAGTCCCCGTGTACAGTAATAACCTCCACTGAGTCCCCGTGTATAGTAATAACCTCCCCCGAGTCCCCGTGTATAGTAATAACCTCCCCCGAGTCCCTGTGTACAGGAATAACCTCCACTGAGTCCCCGTGTACAGTAATAACCTCCCCCGAGTCCCCTGTGTACAGTAATAACCTCCACTGAGTCCCCGTGTACAGTAATAACCTCCCCCGAGTCCCCGTGTACAGTAATAACCTCCACCGAGTCCCCGTGTACAGTAATAACCTCCCCAGGGTCCCCGTGTACAGTAATAACCTCCACTGAGTCCCCGTGTACAGTAATAACCCCCGAGTCCCCGTGTACAGTAATAACCTCCCCCGGGTCCCCGTGTACAGTAATAACCTCCCCCGAGTCCCCGTGTATAGTAATAACCTCCACTGAGTCCTCGTGTACAGTAATAACCTCCCCCGAGTCCCGTGTACAGTAATAACCTCCCCCGAGTCCCGTGTACAGTAATAACCTCCACTGAGTCCCGTGTACAGTAATAACCTCCCCCGAGTCCCGTGTACAGTAATAACCTCCACTGAGTCCCCGTGTACAGTAATAACCTCCACTGAGTCCTCGTGTACAGTAATAACCTCCACTGAGTCCTCGTGTACAGTAATAACCTCCACTGAGTCCCCGTGTACAGTAATAACCTCCACCGAGTCCCCGTGTACAGTAATAACCTCCCCCGAGTCCCCGTGTACAGTAATAACCTCCCCCGAGTCCCCGTGTACAGTAATAACCTCCTCCGAGTCCCCGTGTACAGTAATAACCTCCTCCGAGTCCCCGTGTACAGTAATAACCTCCACCGAGTCCCCGTGTACAGTAATAACCTCCACTGAGTCCTCGTGTACAGTAATAACCTCCCCCGAGTCCCGTGTACAGTAATAACCTCCACTGAGTCCCCGTGTACAGTAATAACCTCCCCCGAGTCCCGTGTACAGTAATAACCTACCCCGAGTCTCGTGTACAGTAATAACCTCCACTGAGTCCCGTGTACAGTAATAACCTCCCCCGAGTCCCGTGTACAGTAATAACCTCCACCGAGTCCCGTGTACAGTAATAACCTCCACTGAGTCCCCCGTCTACAGTAATATCCTCCCCCGAGTCCCCGTGTACAGTAATATCCTCCCCCGAGTCCCCGTGTATAATAATAACCTCCCCCGAGTCCTCGTGTATAGTAATAACCTCCACTGAGTCCCTGTGTACAGGAATAACCTCCACTGAGTCCCCGTGTACAGTAATAACCTCCACCGAGTCCCCGTGTACAGTAATAACCTCCCCCGAGTCCCCGTGTACAGTAATAACCTCCACCGAGTCCCCGTGTACAGTAATAACCTCCCCCGAGTCCCCGTGTACAGTAATAACCTCCCCCGAGTCCCCGTGTATAGTAATAACCTCCCCCGAGTCCCCGTGTACAGTAATAACCTCCCCCGAGTCCCCGTGTACAGTAATAACCTCCCCCGAGTCCCCGTGTACAGTAATAACCTCCACCGAGTCCCCGTGTACAGTAATAACCTCCCCCGAGTCCCCGTGTACAGTAATAACCCTCGAGTCCCCGTGTACAGTAATAACCTCCACCGAGTCCCCGTGTACAGTAATAACCTCCCCCGAGTCCCCGTGTACAGTAATAACCCTCGAGTCCCCGTGTACAGTAATAACCTCCACTGAGTCCCCGTGTACAGGAATAACCTCCACTGAGTCCCCGTGTACAGTAATAACCTCCACTGAGTCCTCGTGTACAGTAATAACCTCCCCCGAGTCCCCGTGTACAGTAATAACCTCCACCGAGTCCCCGTGTACAGTAATAACCTCCCCCGAGTCCCCGTGTACAGTAATAACCCTCGAGTCCCCGTGTACAGTAATAACCTCCACTGAGTCCCCCGTGTACAGTAATAACCTCCCCCGAGTCCCCGTGTACAGTAATAACCTCCTCTGAGTCCCCGTGTACAGTAATAACCTCCACTGAGTCCCCGTGTACAGTAATAACCTCCACTGAGTCCCCGTATACAGTAATAACCTCCCCCGAGTCCCCGTGGACAGTACTATCCTCCCCCGAGTCCCCGTGTATAGTAATAACCTCCACTGAGTCCCCGTGTATAGTAATAACCTCCCCCGAGTCCCCGTGTACAGTAATAACCTCCCCCGAGTCCTCGTGTACAGTAATAACCTCCACTGAGTCCTCGTGTACAGTAATAACCTCCACTGAGTCCCCGTGTACAGTAATAACCTCCACCGAGTCCCCGTGTACAGTAATAACCTCCACCGAGTCCCCGTGTACAGTAATAACCTCCTCCGAGTCCCCGTGTACAGTAATAACCTCCCCCGAGTCCCCGTGTACAGTAATAACCTCCACTGAGTCCCCGTGTACAGTAATATCCTCCCCCGAGTCCCCGTGTACAGTAATAACCTCCTCCGAGTCCCCGTGTACAGTAATATCCTCCCCCGAGTCCCCGTGTACAGTAATAACCTCCACTGAGTCCCCGTGTACAGTAATAACCTCCACCGAGTCCCCGTGTACAGTAATAACCTCCCCCGAGTCCCCGTGTACAGTAATAACCTCCCCCGAATCCCTGTGTACAGTAATAACCTCCCCCGAGTCCCCGTGTACAGTAATAACCTCCCCCGAGTCCCCGTGTACAGTAATAACCTCCACCGAGTCCCCGTGTACAGTAATAACCCCCGAGTCCCCGTGTATAGTAATAACCTCCCCCGAGTCCCCGTGTATAGTAATAACCTCCCCCGAGTCCCCGTGTACAGTAATAACCTCCCCCGAGTCCCCGTGTACAGTAATAACCTCCCCCGAGTCCCCGTGTACAGTAATAACCTCCGAGTCCCCGTGTATAGTAATAACCTCCCCCGAGTCCCCGTGTACAGTAATAACCTCCCCCGAGTCCCCGTGTACAGTAATAACCTCCCTCGAGTCCCCGTGTACAGTAATAACCTCCACTGAGTCCCCGTGTACAGTAGTAACCTCCACTGAGTCCCCGTGTATAGTAATACATAGTCTCTGCCGTGATGGGCCTCAGCTGTTACCGGATAATTCGGAGGTCACCGCCGGTGTGGTGGATTGTGGGCCCTTCCTTCTTGCACTTCCTTTTTGGATCCCTGTGACCTGAAGTGCGTGGGGACCCCTGTTCGGTGTTAAAGTTCCCGCAGGTAGCTGTGATCATGACTCCGGGCTCTATACTGCCCTGTCCGTTGGATTCTGGTGACGCAACTTGAAATATTTGCCACCCTAGGGCTCTGTACCCTGAACTGCGCCAGTCCCGAGGGAGCAACTAAGCTCTCCCCTCAGTGACTGTACTCTTCCTCTAGTTGGGCTGGTCCTAAGGAAGCTCTGAAGCACCCTCCTTAGTGACCGTGTTGTTTTGTGTCCCAGACTATTCTGAGGTAAAAGTCTGTGTGTTTTCTAACTTCCCTCATGCTGCCCCCACCTTCCTGATGACTCACTAGGGCTGGGAAGTCCCGTTGCTATGGTGACCACCTCTAGCCCAGTTCCAGTAGCTGGCTGCTACGCTGTGTGTGATGTAAGTGATGAACACCAGTGGTTAACCTCTTCCTTACCTGGCATGAGTGCTGCACCTTAAATCAGATGCAATACCCTGTGGTGACTGAAGCCTCAGGGGCGACACATCAGTATGAGGCTGAGGAAAATGTTGAGGAAGGGACTCATTGCGAGGCTGCGGCTGAGGCTGCGGATAATCAGTGGTAGGATATGACTGGCTCACAAGGTCGGTAATATGGTGCTCTGAAGCCCAATGCTGGGAGCTTATAGTAGTAATTGCTTCGAGACTCAAACAGAAAAGAAAGAAGAGACGTCATTTTCTAGAGAGCTTTGAGTTTTGTGATTAAAAAGAAAAATTGCAGATCGTGTCCGACGTTTCGGCTTAAACCTCAGCCTTTCTCAAGGATTGTGCGATAAAACAATGCAATAATAGAGGCTGCAAAGGCTAAATATCCCCATATATTGTAGAATGGTCGTACTATGGTGATATGCAACATATCAGCCCAAAATACAGCGGAAGGAACATGAGGACACTATGGAAGGGAAAGCGGCCATAGAAAGGAGGGGACAGCGATGAGGCCTGTAGAAGGACCGGAGCGGTGAGTGGCAGGCGGTGCCGGGGACCGGGAAGCGTGACAGTACCCCCTCCCTCACGCCCCCCTTCCCGCAACCGGGACAAGAAGTCGCGTATCAGAGGAGTGCCAGCGTTCTCCCGGGGTTCTCAGGACCGGTCTTCGGGACCGTAGCCCTCCCAATCAACAAGGAAGAACTGCTTACCCCGCATGGTCTTCATGGCCACTATATCTCTTACCGCGTACACATCGTCATCAGCAATGGGAGGAGGAGGAGTACCGGCATCAGAGGAGAAGGGACCAAGGACAACCGGCTTGAGTAAGGAGGCATGGAAGTAGTTAGGGGTCCGCACCGTGACCGGGAGCTTCAGTTTGTACGAGACCTCGTTGATCTGTCTGATGACTTTGAAAGGACCGATGTACCGCGGACCCAACTGTACGAGGGAATCTTCAACCGGACGTACTTGTAGGCAAGCCACACCAAATCCCCAGGAAAGAGGCGAGGAGGAGCAAGGCGCCTCTTGTCCGCGTGTTTCTTCACCTGGGCGGAAGCACGTTCACGGGAGGCTCTGACAGAACTCCATATAGTAGAGAAGTCCCTGGACAGGGCATCTGCAGCGGGGACCTCCGAGGTCGAGGATACCGATAACGGAAGGCTGAAGACCATAGACAACATAGAAGGGAGAGGTGGAGGAGGGTTCACTGACGTGATGGGAGAACCCCGCCCAAGGGAGAAGCGTGGACCAGTCGTCGTGATGGACATTGACGTAGTGTCGAAGGAAGTCAGAATCTGGTTGACACGTTCCACTTGGCCATTAGACTGGGGATGGTAGGCCGAGGAAAAGTCCAGAGACACTCCCAGATGTTTACAGAGCGCCCTCCAGAAGCGCGAGGTCAACTGAGTCCCCCTGTCAGACACAAGGAGCCGCCGGGGACCACCCACCTGGAGCCGCCGGGGACCACCCACCTGGAGCCGCCGGGGACCACCCACCTGGAGTCGCCGGGGACCACCCACCTGGAGCCGCCGGGGACCACCCACCTGGAGCCGCCGGGAACCACCCACCTGGAGCCGCCGGGGACCACCCACCTGGAGCCGCCGGGGACCACCCACCTGGAGCCGCCGGGGACTACCCACATGGAGCCGCCGGGGACCACCCACCTGGAGCCGCCGGGGACCACCCACCTGGAGTCACCAGGGACCACCCACCTGGAGCCGCCGGGAACCACCCACCTGGAGCCGCCGGGGACCACCCACCTGGAGCCGCTGGGGACCACCCACCCGGAGCCGCCGGGGACCACCCACCCAGAGCCGCCGGGGACCACCCACTTGGAGCCGCCGGGGACCACCCACCTGGAGCCGCCGGGGACCACCCATCTGGAGCCGCCGGGGACCACCCACCTGGAGCCGCCGGGGACCACCCACCTGGAGCCGCCGGGGACCACCCACCTGGAGCCGCCGGGAACCACCCACCTGGAGCCGCCGGGGACCACCCACCTGGAGCCGCCGGGGACCACCCACCTGGAGCCGCCGGGGACCACCCACCTGGAGCCGCCGGGGACCACCCACATGGAGCCGCCGGGGACCACCCACCTGGAGCCGCCGGGGACCACCCACCTGGAGTCACCAGGGACCACCCACCTGGAGCCGCCGGGAACCACCCACCTGGAGCCGCCGGGGACCACCCACCTGGAGCCGCCGGGGACCACCCACCTGGAGCCGCTGGGGACCACTCACCCGGAGCCGCCGAGGACCACCCACCCAGAGCCGCCGGGGACCACCCACTTGGAGCCGCCGGGGACCACCAACCTGGAGCCGCCGGGGACCACCCACCTGGAGCCGCTGGGGACCACTCACCCGGAGCCGCCGAGGACCACCCACCCAGAGCCGCCGGGGACCACCCACTTGGAGCCGCCGGGGACCACCAACCTGGAGTCGCCGGGGACCACCCACCCGGAGCCGCCGGGGACAAGCACGTTACTAGTGTCAACTCCTCCTAGAAGGGTAAAAAGAAATGGCAAATGGGTGTGGCCAGAGAGTGGCGGGGGCGTGGTCAGAATTCACCTCCCAGCACTTGTCGCTGTCATCATCTCTCATTCCCTAGAATCTCCTGTCACGTGATCAGAGAACATTCCACAGCATACTGCATGTCGGTATCACGTGATCCGCTGCAAGTCATCTGACGGCATCGGAATCGCGTGACGTCATGATACCAGGCGGTCCGGCCGCGGGGTCTTTCGGGATCTGTAGTTCTAGCGGAAGTGTCAGTATAGGAAGCTCTGTGCATACGGGGGCGTCGGGACTACGAGCTCCAGAGTGCACCGCGGCCGTGCCTGTGTCCGGGCCGACAGGAGATGTGCGGCTGACTGGAGCCTGCAGGGGGCAGAATGGAGGCCACGGGGCAGGTAAGATCCGGAGGGGACAGCGCCGGGTGTACAGCGCTCAGCAGCGGTATACTGAGCGACAGCTCGCCCCGCCCCTGTGTGACGTCACTGACAAGCCGCTTATACGTGGAATTAAAGAAGACGACACGGAATTGTCTGCGGTGACGTCAGCGGCCCACAACCTGACAGACCCCCGAGTATATAGCGAGAGACCCCCATATATAGAGACCCCCGAGTATACAGCGAGAGACCCTCATATATAGAGCAGAGACCCCCGAGTATACAGCGAGAGACCCCCATATATAGAGACGAGACCCCCGAGTATACAGCGAGAGACCCCCATATATAGAGAAGAGACCCCGGAATATACAGAGAGAGACCCCATATATAGAGCAGAGACCCCCGAGTATACAGAGAGAGACCCCCATATATAGAGACGAGACCCCCGAGTATACAGCGAGAGACCCCCATATATACAGAAGAGACCCCCGAGTATACAGAGACCCCCATATATAGAGCAGAGACCCCCCGAGTATAGAGAGACCCCCATATATAGAGAGACCCCCCGAGTACACAGAGAGAGACCCCCATATATAGAGAAGAGACCCCCGAGTATACAGCGAGAGACCCCCATATATAGAGAAGAGACCCCGGAATATACAGAGAGAGACCCCATATATAGAGCAGAGACCCCCCGACTATACAGCGAGAGACCCCCATATATAGAGAGACCCCCCGAGTATACAGCGAGAGACCCCCATATATACAGAAGAGACCCCCGAGTATACAGAGACCCCCATATATAGAGCAGAGACCCCCCGAGTATAGAGAGACCCCCATATATAGAGAGACCCCCCGAGTACACAGAGAGAGACCCCCATATATAGAGAAGAGACCCCCGAGTATACAGCGAGAGACCCCCATATATAGAGAAGAGACCCCGGAATATACAGAGAGAGACCCCATATATAGAGCAGAGACCCCCGAGTATACAGAGAGAGACCCCCATATATAGAGCAGAGACCCCCGATTATACAGAGAGAGACCCCCATATATAGAGCAGAGACCCCCGAGTATACAGAGAGACCCCCATATATAGAGAGACCCCCATATATAGAGCAGAGACCCCCGAGTATACAGCGAGACCCCCATATATAGTGTAGAGACCCCCTAGTATACAGAGAGACGCCCATATATAGAGCAGAGACTCCCTAGTATACAGAGAGACCCCCATATATAGAGCAGAGACCCCCGACTATACAGAGAGACCCCCATATATAGAGCAGAGACCCCCATATATAGAGCAGAGACCCCCATATATGCAGCAGAGACCCCCGAGTATACAGAGAGACCCCCATATATAGAGAGACCCCCGAGTATACAGAGAGACCCCGATATATAGAGCAGAGACCCCCCGAGTATACAGCGAGAGACCCCCATATATAGAGCAGAGACCCCCATATATAGAGCAGAGACTCCCGAGTATACAGAGAGACCCCCATATATAGAGAGACCCCCGAGTATACAGAGAGATCCCCATATATAGAGCAGAGACCTCCCCGAGTATACAGCGAGAGACCCCCATATATAGAGCAGAGACCCCCCCCGAGTATACAGTGAGAGACCCCCATATATAGAGCAGAGACCCCCAAGTATACAGCAAGAGACCCCCATATATAGAGCAGAGACCCCCCGAGTATACAGAGAGAGACCCCCATATATAGAGACCCCCGAGTATACAGCGAGAGACCCTCATATATAGAGCAGAGACCCCCGAGTATACAGCGAGAGACCCCCATATATAGAGACGAGACCCCCGAGTATACAGCGAGAGACCCCCATATATACAGAAGAGACCCCCGAGTATACAGAGACCCCCATATATAGAGCAGAGACCCCCCGAGTATAGAGAGACCCCCATATATAGAGAGACCCCCCGAGTACACAGAGAGAGACCCCCATATATAGAGAAGAGACCCCCGAGTATACAGCGAGAGACCCCCATATATAGAGAAGAGACCCCAGAATATACAGAGAGAGACCCCATATATAGAGCAGAGACCCCCGAGTATACAGAGAGAGACCCCCATATATAGAGCAGAGACCCCCGATTATACAGAGAGAGACCCCCATATATAGAGCAGAGACCCCCGAGTATACAGAGAGACCCCCATATATAGAGAGACCCCCATATATAGAGCAGAGACCCCCGAGTATACAGCGAGACCCCCATATATAGTGTAGAGACCCCCTAGTATACAGAGAGACGCCCATATATAGAGCAGAGACTCCCTAGTATACAGAGAGACCCCCATATATAGAGCAGAGACCCCCGAT
This sequence comes from Anomaloglossus baeobatrachus, assembly GCF_048569485.1. Taxonomy (NCBI): domain Eukaryota; kingdom Metazoa; phylum Chordata; class Amphibia; order Anura; family Aromobatidae; genus Anomaloglossus; species Anomaloglossus baeobatrachus. The sequence continues at coordinate 581,633,128 of NC_134358.1, read as the reverse complement.
TATACAGAGAGAGACCCCCATATATAGAGCAGAGACCCCCGAGTATACAGAGAGACCCCCATATATAGAGAGACCCCCATATATAGAGCAGAGACCCCCGAGTATACAGCGAGACCCCCATATATAGAGCAGAGACCCCCCGAGTATACAGAGAGACCCCGATATATAGAGCAGAGACCCCCGAGTATACAGAGAGACGCCCATATATAGAGCAGAGACTCCCTAGTATACAGAGAGACCCCCATATATAGAGCAGAGACCCCCGACTATACAGAGAGACCCCCATATATAGAGCAGAGACCCCCATATATAGAGCAGAGACCCCCATATATGCAGCAGAGACCCCCGAGTATACAGAGAGACCTCCATATATAGAGAGACCCCCGAGTATACAGAGAGACCCCGATATATAGAGCAGAGACCCCCCGAGTATACAGCGAGAGACCCCCATATATAGAGCAGAGACCCCCATATATAGAGCAGAGACTCCCGAGTATACAGAGAGACCCCCATATATAGAGAGACCCCCGAGTATACAGAGAGATCCCCATATATAGAGCAGAGACCTCCCCGAGTATACAGCGAGAGACCCCCATATATAGAGCAGAGACCCCCCCCGAGTATACAGTGAGAGACCCCCATATATAGAGCAGAGACCCCCAAGTATACAGCAAGAGACCCCCATATATAGAGCAGAGACCCCCCGAGTATACAGAGAGAGACCCCCATATATAGAGACCCCCGAGTATACAGCGAGAGACCCTCATATATAGAGCAGAGACCCCCGAGTATACAGCGAGAGACCCCCATATATAGAGACGAGACCCCCGAGTATACAGCGAGAGACCCCCATATATACAGAAGAGACCCCCGAGTATACAGAGACCCCCATATATAGAGCAGAGACCCCCCGAGTATAGAGAGACCCCCATATATAGAGAGACCCCCCGAGTACACAGAGAGAGACCCCCATATATAGAGAAGAGACCCCTGAGTATACAGCGATAGACCCCCATATATAGAGAAGAGACCCCGGAATATACAGAGAGAGACCCCATATATAGAGCAGAGACCCCCGAGTATACAGAGAGAGACCCCCATATATAGAGCAGAGACCCCCGATTATACAGAGAGAGACCCCCATATATAGAGCAGAGACTCCCGAGTATACAGAGAGACCCCCATATATAGAGAGACCCCCATATATAGAGCAGAGACCCCCGAGTATACAGCGAGACCCCCATATATAGTGTAGAGACCCCCTAGTATACAGAGAGACGCCCATATATAGAGCAGAGACTCCCTAGTATACAGAGAGACCCCCATATATAGAGCAGAGACCCCCGATTATACAGAGAGAGACCCCCATATATAGAGCAGAGACCCCCGAGTATACAGAGAGACCCCCATATATAGAGAGACCCCCATATATAGAGCAGAGACCCCCGAGTATACAGCGAGACCCCCATATATAGTGTAGAGACCCCCTAGTATACAGAGAGACGCCCATATATAGAGCAGAGACTCCCTAGTATACAGAGACCCCCATATATAGAGCAGAGACCCCCGACTATACAGAGAGACCCCCATATATAGAGCAGAGACCCCCATATATAGAGCAGAGACCCCCATATATGCAGCAGAGACCCCCGAGTATACAGAGAGACCCCCATATATAGAGAGACCCCCGAGTATACAGAGAGACCCCGATATATAGAGCAGAGACCCCCCGAGTATACAGCGAGAGACCCCCATATATAGAGCAGAGACCCCCATATATAGAGCAGAGACTCCCGAGTATACAGAGAGACCCCCATATATAGAGAGACTCCCGAGTATACAGAGAGATCCCCATATATAGAGCAGAGACCTCCCCGAGTATACAGCGAGAGACCCCCATATATAGAGCAGAGACCCCCCCTGAGTATACAGTGAGAGACCCCCATATATAGAGCAGAGACCCCCAAGTATACAGCAAGAGACCCCCATATATAGAGCAGAGACCCCCCGAGTATACAGAGAGAGACCCCCATATATAGAGCAGAGACCCCCAAGTATACAGAGAGAGACCCTCATATATAGAGCACAGACCCCCATATATAGAGCAGAGACCCCCCGAGTATACAGAGAGACCGCCATATATAGAGCAGAGACCCCCGAGTATACAGCGAGAGACCCCCATATATAGAGAGACCCCCGAGTATACAGAGAGACCCCCATATATAGAGCAGAGACCCCCGAGTATACAAAGAGAGACCCTCATATATAGAGCAGAGACCCCGAGTATACAGAGAGACCCCCATATATAGAGCAGAGACCCCCTGAGTATACAGAGACCCCCATATATAGAGCAGAGCCCCCCGAGTATACAGCGAGAGACCCCCATATATAGAGAGACCCCCATATATATAGCAGAGACCCCCATATATAGAGCAGAGACCCCCGAGTATACAGCGAGAGACCCCCATATATAGAGCAGAGACCCCCGAGTATACAGCGAGAGACCCCCATATATAGAGCAGAGACCCCCCGAGTATACAGAGAGACACCCATATATAGAGCAGAGACCCCCCGAGTATACAGAGAGACCCCCGAGTATACAGCGAGAGACCCCCATATATTGAGCAGAGACCCCTGAGTATACAGCGAGATACCCCCATATATAGAGCAGAGACCCCCGAGTATACAGAGAGACCCCGAGTATACAGAGAGACCCCCATATATAGAGCAGAGACCCCCCGAATATACAGAGAGAGACCCCCATATATAGAGCAGAGACCCCCGAGTATACAGAGAGACCCCGATTATACAGAGAGAGACCCTCATATATAGAGACCCCGAGTATACAGAGACCCCCATATATAGAGCAGAGACCCCCCCAAGTATACAGAGAGACCAGCATATATAGAGAGACCCCGAGTATACAGCGAGACCCCCATATATAGAACAGAGACCCCCATATATAGAGCAGAGACCCCCGAGTATACAGAGAGAGACCCCCATATATAGAGCAGAGACCCCCGAGTATACGGAGAGACCAGCATATATAGAGCAGAGACCCCTGAGTATACAGAGAGACCCCCATATATAGAACAGAGACCCCCATATATAGAGCAGAGACTCCCGAGTATACAGAGAGACCCCCATATATAGAGAGACCCCCGAGTATACAGAGAGATCCCCATATATAGAGCAGAGACCCCCCTGAGTATACAGCGAGAGACCCCCATATATAGAGCAGAGACCCCCCCGAGTATACAGCAAGAGACCCCCAAGTATACAGCAAGAGACCCCCATATATAGAGCAGAGACCCCCGAGTATACAGAGAGAGACCCCCATATATAGAGCAGAGACCCCCGAGTATACAGAGAGAGACCCTCATATATAGAGCACAGACCCCCCGAGTATACAGAGAGACCGCCATACATAGAGCAGAAACCCCCGAGTATACAGCGAGAGACCCCCATATATAGAGAGACCCCCGAGTATACAGAGAGACCCCCATATATAGAGCAGAGACTCCCGAGCATACAGCGAGAGACCCCCATATATAGAGAGACCCCCGAGTATACAGAAAGATCCCCATATATAGAGCAGAGACCCCCCGAGTATACAGCGAGAGACCCCCATATATAGAGCAGAGACCCCCAAGTATACAGCAAGAGACCCCCATATATAGAGCAGAGACCCCCCGAGTATACAGAGAGAGACCCCCATATATAGAGCAGAGACCCCCGAGTATACAGAGAGAGACCCTCATATATAGAGCACAGACCCCCATATATAGAGCAGAGACCCCCCCGAGTATACAGAGAGACTGCCATATATAGAGCAGAGACCCCCGAGTATACAGCGAGAGACCCCCATATATAGAGAGACCCCCGAGTATACAGAGAGACCCCCATATATAGAGCAGAGACTCCCGAGTATACAGCGAGAGACCCCCATATATAGAGCAGAGACCCCCGAGTATACAGAGAGAGACCCTCATATATAGAGCACAGACCCCCATATATAGAGCAGAGACCCCCCGAGTATACAGAGAGACCGCCATATATAGAGCAGAGACCCCCGAGTATACAGCGAGAGACCCCCATATATAGAGAGACCCCCGAGTATACAGAGAGACCCCCATATATAGAGCAGAGACTCCCGAGTATACAGCGGGAGACCCCCATATATAGAGCAGAGACCCCCGAGTATACAGAGAGACCCCCATATATAGAACAGAGACCCCCTGAGTATACAGAGAGACCCCCATATATAGAGCAGAGACCCCCCGAGTATACAGAGAGACCCCCATATATAGAGAGACGCCCATATATAGAGCAGAGACCCCCATATATAGAGCAGAGACCCCCCGAGTATACAGCGAGAGACCCCCATATATAGAGCAGAGACCCCCCGAGTATACAGAGAGACCCCCATATATAGAGCAGAGACCCCCCGAGTATACAGAGAGACACCCATATATAGAGCAGAGACCCCCCGAGTATACAGAGAGACCCCCGAGTATACAACGAGAGACCCCTATATATTGAGCAGAGACCCCTGAGTATACAGCGAGATACCCCCATATATAGGTCAGAGACCCCCGAGTATACAGATAGACCCCGAATATACAGAGAGACCCACATATATAGAGCAGAGACCCCCCGAATATACAGAGAGAGACCCCCATATATAGAGCAGAGACCCCCTGAGTATACAGCGAGAGACCCCCGAGTATACAGAGAGACCCCCATATATAAGGCAGAGACCCCCGAGTATACAGAGACCCCAATTATACAGAGAGAGACCCTCATATATAGAGACCCCGAGTATACAGAGACCCCCATATATAGAGCAGAGACCCCCCCAAATATACAGAGAGACCAGCATATATTGAACAGAGACCCCCATATATAGAGCAGAGACCCCCGAGTATACAGGGAGACCAGCATATATAGAGCAGAGACCCCTGAGTATACAGAGAGACCCCCATATATAGAACAGAGACCCCCATATATAGAGCAGAGACCCCCGAGTATACAGAGAGAGACCCCCATATATAGAGCAGAGACCCCCGAGTATACAGAGAGAGACCCTCATATATAGAGCACAGACCCCCCGAGTATACAGAGAGACCGCCATACATAGAGCAGAAACCCCCGAGTATACAGCGAGAGACCCCCATATATAGAGAGACCCCCGAGTATACAGAGAGACCCCCATATATAGAGCAGAGACTCCCGAGCATACAGCGAGAGACCCCCATATATAGAGAGACCCCCGAGTATACAGAAAGATCCCCATATATAGAGCAGAGACCCCCCGAGTATACAGCGAGAGACCCCCATATATAGAGCAGAGACCCCCAAGTATACAGCAAGAGACCCCCATATATAGAGCAGAGACCCCCCGAGTATACAGAGAGAGACCCCCATATATAGAGCAGAGACCCCCGAGTATACAGAGAGAGACCCTCATATATAGAGCACAGACCCCCATATATAGAGCAGAGACCCCCCCGAGTATACAGAGAGACTGCCATATATAGAGCAGAGACCCCCGAGTATACAGCGAGAGACCCCCATATATAGAGAGACCCCCGAGTATACAGAGAGACCCCCATATATAGAGCAGAGACTCCCGAGTATACAGCGAGAGACCCCCATATATAGAGCAGAGACCCCCGAGTATACAGAGAGAGACCCTCATATATAGAGCACAGACCCCCATATATAGAGCAGAGACCCCCCGAGTATACAGAGAGACCGCCATATATAGAGCAGAGACCCCCGAGTATACAGCGAGAGACCCCCATATATAGAGAGACCCCCGAGTATACAGAGAGACCCCCATATATAGAGCAGAGACTCCCGAGTATACAGCGGGAGACCCCCATATATAGAGCAGAGACCCCCGAGTATACAGAGAGACCCCCATATATAGAACAGAGACCCCCTGAGTATACAGAGAGACCCCCATATATAGAGCAGAGACCCCCCGAGTATACAGAGAGACCCCCATATATAGAGAGACGCCCATATATAGAGCAGAGACCCCCATATATAGAGCAGAGACCCCCCGAGTATACAGCGAGAGACCCCCATATATAGAGCAGAGACCCCCCGAGTATACAGAGAGACCCCCATATATAGAGCAGAGACCCCCCGAGTATACAGAGAGACACCCATATATAGAGCAGAGACCCCCCGAGTATACAGAGAGACCCCCGAGTATACAACGAGAGACCCCTATATATTGAGCAGAGACCCCTGAGTATACAGCGAGATACCCCCATATATAGGTCAGAGACCCCCGAGTATACAGATAGACCCCGAATATACAGAGAGACCCACATATATAGAGCAGAGACCCCCCGAATATACAGAGCGAGACCCCCATATATAGAGCAGAGACCCCCTGAGTATACAGCGAGAGACCCCCGAGTATACAGAGAGACCCCCATATATAAGGCAGAGACCCCCGAGTATACAGAGACCCCAATTATACAGAGAGAGACCCTCATATATAGAGACCCCGAGTATACAGAGACCCCCATATATAGAGCAGAGACCCCCCCAAATATACAGAGAGACCAGCATATATTGAACAGAGACCCCCATATATAGAGCAGAGACCCCCGAGTATACAGGGAGACCAGCATATATAGAGCAGAGACCCCTGAGTATACAGAGAGACCCCCATATATAGAACAGAGACCCCCATATATAGAGCAGAGACCCCCGAGTATACAGAGAGAGACCCCCATATATAGAGCAGAGACCCCCGAGTATACAGAGAGAGACCCTCATATATAGAGAGACCCCGAGTATACAGAGAGAGACCCCCGAGTATACAGAGACCCCCATATATAGAGACCTGCGAGTATACACAGAGAGACCCCCATATATAGAGCAGATACCCCCGAGTATACAGAGAGAGACCCCCGAGTATACAGAGAGAGACCCCCATATATAGAGCAGAGACCCCCGAGTATACAGAGAGACCCCCATATATAGAGCAGAGACCCCTGAGTATACAGAGAGAGACCCCCATATATAGAGCAGAGACCCCTGAGTATACAGCGAGAGTCCTCCATATATAGAGCAGAGACCCCCCGAGTATACAGCGAGAGACCCCCATATATAGAGCAGAGACCCCCGAGTATACAGCGAGATACCCCCATATATAGAGCAGAGACCCCCAAGTATACAGAGACCCCCATATATAGAGCAGAGACCCCCCGAGTATACAGAGAGACCCCCATATATAGAGCAGAGACCCCCCCCGACTATACAGCGAGAGACCCCCATATATAAAGCAGAGACCCCCGAGTATACAGAGAGAGACCCTCATATATAGAGCAGAGACCCCCGAGTATACAGAGACCCCCATATATAGAGCAGAGACCCCCGAGTATACAGCGAGAGACCCCCATATATAGAGCAGAGACCCCTGAGTATACAGAGACCCCCATATATAGAGCAGAGATCCCCCGAGTATACAGCGAATGACCCCCATATATAGAGCAGAGACCCCCGAGTATACAGCGAGAGACCCCCATATATAGAGCAGAGACCCCCGAGTATGCAGAGACCCCCATATATAGAGCAGAGACCCCCCCAGATATACAGAGACCCCCATATATAGAGCAGAGACCCCCCGAGTATACAGAGAGACCCCCATATATAGAGCAGAGACCCCCCCCGACTATACAGCGAGAGACCCCCATATATAGAGCAGAGACCTACCGAGTATACAGAGACCCCCATATATAGAGCAGAGACCTCCCGAGTATACAGAGACCCCCATATATAGAGCAGAGACCCCCCCGACTATACAGCGAGAGACCCCCATATATAGAGCAGAGACCCCCGAGTATACAGAGACACCCCCATATATAGAGCAGAGACCCCCGAGTATACAGAGAGACCCCCATATATAGAGCAGAGACCCCTGAGTATACAGAGACCCCCATATATAGAGCAGAGACCCCCGAGTATACAGCGAGAGACCCCCATATATAGAGCAGAGACCTCCCGAGTATACAGAGACCCCCATATATAGAGCAGAGACCCCCGAGTATACAGAGACACCCCCATATATAGAGCAGAGACCCCCGAGTATACAGAGAGACCCCCATATATAGAGCAGAGACCCCTGAGTATTCAGAGACCCCCATATATAGAGCAGAGACCCCCAAGTATACAGCGAGAGACCCCCATATATAGAGCAGAGACCCCCGAGTATACAGAGAGAGACCCCCATATATAGAGCAGAGACCCCCGAGTATACAGAGAGAGACCCTCATATATAGAGCACAGACCCCCATATATAGAGCAGAGACCCCCCGAGTATACAGAGAGACCGCCATATATAGAGCAGAGACCCCCGAGTATACAGCGAGAGACCCCCATATATAGAGAGACCCCCGAGTATACAGAGAGACCCCCATATATAGAGCAGAGACTCCCGAGTATACAGCGAGAGACCCCCATATATAGAGAGACCCCCGAGTATACAGAGAGATCCCCATATATAGAGCAGAGACCCCCCGAGTATACAGCGAGAGACCCCCATATATAGAGCAGAGACCCCCAAGTATACAGCAAGAGACCCCCATATATAGAGCAGAGACCCCCGAGTATACAGAGAGACACCCTCATATATAGAGCACAAACCCCCATATATAGAGCAGAGACCCCCCGAGTATACAGAGAGACTGCCATATATAGAGCAGAGACCCCCGAGTATACAGCGAGAGACCCCCATATATAGAGAGACCCCCGAATATACAGAGAGACCCCCATATATAGAGCAGAGACTCCCGAGTATACAGCGAGAGACCCCCATATATAGAGCAGAGACCCCCGAGTATACAGAGAGAGACCCTCATATATAGAACACAGACCCCCATACATAGAGCAGAGACCCCCCGAGTATACAGAGAGACCGCCATATATAGAGCAGAGACCCCCGAGTATACAGCGAGAGACCCCCATATATAGAGAGACCCCCGTGTATACAGAGAGACCCCCATATATAGAGCAGAGACTCCCGAGTATACAGCGAGAGACCCCCATATATAGAGCAGAGACCCCCGAGTATACAGAGAGACCCCCATATATAGAACAGAGACCCCCTGAGTATACAGAGACCCCCATATATAGAGCAGAGACCCCCCGAGTATACAGCGAGAGACCCCCATATATAGAGAGACCCCCATATATAGAGCAGAGACCCCCATATATAGAGTAGAGACCCCCCGAGTATACAGAGAGAGACCCCCGAGTATACAGCGAGAGACCTCCATATATAGAGCAGAGACGCCCGAGTATACAGCGAGAGACCCCCATATATAGAGCAGAGACCCCCCGAGTATACAGAGAGACCCCCATATATAGAGCAGAGACCCCCCGAGTATACAGAGAGACACCCATATATAGAGCAGAGACCCCCCGATTATACAGAGAGTCCCCCATATATAGAGCAGAGACCCCCCGAGTATACAGAGAGACACCCATATATAGAGCAGAGACCCCCCGAGTGTACAGAGAGACCCCCAAGTATACAGCGAGAGACCCCTATATATTGAGCAGAGACCCCTGAGTATACAGCGAGATACCCCCATATATAGGGCAGAGACCCCCGAGTATACAGAGAGACCCCGAGTATACAGAGAGACCCACATATATAGAGCAGAGACCCCCCGAATATACAGAGAGAGACCCCCATATATAGAGCAGAGACCCCCTGAGTATACAGCGAGAGACCCCCGAGTATACAGAGAGACCCCCATATATAAGGCAGAGACCCCCGAGTATACAGAGACCCTAATTATACAGAGAGACCCTCATATATAGAGACCCCGAGTATACAGAGAGACCAGCATATATAGAACAGAGACCCCCCATATATAGAGCAGAGACCCCCGAGTATACAGAGAGAGACCCCCATATATAGAGCAGAGACCCCCGAGTATACAGAGAGACCAGCATATATAGAGCAGAGACCCCTGAGTATACAGAGAGAGACCCCCATATATACACCATACATATGTACATATAAACCCCCAGTATACAGTATACAGTATACAGAAAGAGACCCCCAAGTATACAGAGTGACCCCAATATATAGAGCAGAGACCCCCGAGTATACAGAGAGAGACCCTCATATATAGAGAGACCCCGAGTATACAGAGAGAGACCCCCGAGTATACAGAGACCCCCATATATAGAGACCTGCGAGTATACACAGAGAGACCCCCATATATAGAGCAGACACCCCCGAGTATACAGAGAGAGACCCCCGAGTATACAGAGAGAGACCCCCATATATAGAGCAGAGACCCCCGAGTATACAGAGAGACCCCCATATATAGAGCAGAGACCCCTGAGTATACAGAGAGAGACCCTCATATATAGAGCAGAGACCCCTGAGTATACAGAGAGAGACCCCCATATATAGAGCAGAGACCCCCGAGTATACAGAGAGAGACCCCCATATATAGAGCAGAGACCCCCGAGTATACAGAGAGAGACCCCCATATATAGAGCAGAGACCCCCCCGAGTATACAGCGAGAGTCCTCCATATATAGAGCAGAGACCCCCCGAGTATACAGCGAGAGACCCCCATATATAGAGCAGAGACCCCCCGAGTATACAGCGAGAGACCCCCATATATAGAGCAGAGACCCCCCGAGTATACAGAGACCCCCATATATAGAGCAGAGACCCCCCGAGTATACAGCGAAAGACCCCCATATATAGAGCAGAGACCCCCGAGTATACAGCGAGAGACCCCCATATATAGAGCAGAGACCTCCCGAGTATACAGAGACCCCCATATATAGAGCAGAGACCTCCCGAGTATACAGAGACCCCCATATATAGAGCAGAGACCCCCCGACTATACAGCGAGAGACCCCCATATATAGAGCAGAGACCCCCGAGTATACAGAGACACCCCCATATATAGAGCAGAGACCCCCGAGTATACAGAGAGACCCCCATATATAGAGCAGAGACCCCCATATATAGAGCAGAGACCCCCGAGTATACAGCGAGAGACCCCCATATATAGAGCAGAGACCCCCAAGTATACAGCGAGAGACCCCCATATATAGAGCAGAGACCCCCGAGTATACAGAGAGAGACCCCCATATATAGAGCAGAGACCCCCGAGTATACAGAGAGAGACCCTCATATATAGAGCACAGACCCCCATATATAGAGCAGAGACCCCCCCGAGTATACAGAGAGACCGCCATATATAGAGCAGAGACCCACGAGTATACAGCAAGAGACCCCCATATATAGAGAGACCCCCGAGTATACAGAGAGACCCCCATATATAGAGCAGACACCCCCCGAGTATACAGCGAGAGACCCCCATATATAGAGCAGAGACTCCCGAGTATACAGAGAGACCCCCATATATAGAGAGACCCCCGAGTATACAGAGAGATCCCCATATAAAGAGCAGAGACCCCCGAGTATACAGAGACACCCCCATATATAGAGCAGAGACCCCCGAGTATACAGCGAGAGACCCCCATATATAGAGCAGAGACCCCCAAGTATACAGCAAGAGACCCCCATATATAGAGCAGAGACCCCCGAGTATACAGAGAGAGACCCTCATATATAGAGCACAGACCCCCATATATAGAGCAGAGACCCCCCGAGTATACAGAGAGACTGCCATATATAGAGCAGAGACCCCCGAGTATACAGCGAGAGACCCCCATATATAGAGAGACCCCCGAGTATACAGAGAGACCCCCATATATAGAGCAGAGACTCCCGAGTATACAGCGAGAGACCCCCATATATAGAGCAGAGACCCCCGAGTATACAGAGAGACCCTCATATATAGAGCACAGACCCCCATATATAGAGCAGAGACCCCCGAATATACTGCGAGAGACCCCCATATATAGAGAGACCCCCGAGTATACAGAGAGACCCCCATATATAGAGCAGAGACTCCCGAGTATACAGAGAGACCCCCATATATAGAACAGAGACCCCCTGAGTATACAGAGACCCCCATATATAGAGCAGAGACCCCCCGAGTATACAGCGAGAGACCCCCATATATAGAGAGACCCCCATATATAGAGCAGAGACCCCCATATATAGAGCAGAGACCCCCCGAGTATACAGAGAGAGACCCCCGAGTATACAGCGAGAGACCCCCATATATAGAGCAGAGACGCCCGAGTATACAGCGAGAGACCCCCATATATAGAGCAGAGACCCCCCGAGTATACAGCGAGAGACCCCCATATATAGAGCAGAGACCCCCCGAGTATACAGAGAGACCCCCATATATAGAGCAGAGATCTCCCGAGTATACAGAGACCCCCATATATAGAGCAGAGACCCCCCCGACTATACAGCGAGAGACCCCCATATATAGAGCAGAGACCCCCGAGTATACAGAGACACCCCCATATATAGAGCAGAGACCCCCGAGTATACAGAGAGACCCCCATATATAGAGCAGAGACCCCTGAGTATACAGAGACCCCCATATATAGAGCAGAGACCCCCGAGTATACAGAGACCCCCATATATAGAGCAGAGACCTCCCGAGTATACAGAGACCCCCATATATAGAGCAGAGACCCCCGAGTATACAGAGACACCCCCATATATAGAGCAGAGACCCCCGAGTATACAGAGAGACCCCCATATATAGAGCAGAGACCCCTGAGTATACAGAGACCCCCATATATAGAGCAGAGACCCCCAAGTATACAGCGAGAGACCCCCATATATAGAGCAGAGACCCCCGAGTATACAGAGACACCCCCATATATAGAGCAGAGACCCCCGAGTATACAGAGAGACCCCCATATATAGAGCAGAGACCCCTGAGTATACAGAGACCCCCATATATAGAGCAGAGACCCCCGAGTATACAGAGACCCCCATATATAGAGCAGAGACCTCCCGAGTATACAGTGACCCCCATATATAGAGCAGAGACCCCCGAGTATACAGAGACACCCCCATATATAGAGCAGAGACCCCCGAGTATACAGAGAGACCCCCATATATAGAGCAGAGACCCCTGAGTATACAGAGACCCCCATATATAGAGCAGAGACCCCCAAGTATACAGCGAGAGACCCCCATATATAGAGCAGAGACCCCCGAGTATACAGAGAGAGACCCCTATATATAGAGCAGAGACCCCCGAGTATACAGAGAGAGACCCTCATATATAGAGCACAGACCCCCATATATAGAGCAGAGACCCCCCGAGTATACAGAGAGACCGCCATATATAGAGCAGAGACCTCCGAGTATACAGCGAGAGACCCCCATATATAGAGAGACCCCCGAGTATACAGAGAGACCCCCATATATAGAGCAGAGACTCCCGAGTATACAGAGAGACCCCCATATATAGAGAGACCCCCGAGTATACAGAGAGATCCCCATATATGAGCAGAGACCCCCCCGAGTATACAGCGAGAGACCCCCATATATAGAGCAGAGACCCCCAAGTATACAGCAAGAGACCCCCATATATAGAGCAGAGACCCCCGAGTATACAGAGAGAGACCCCCATATATAGAGCAGAGACCCCCATATATAGAGCAGAGACCCCCCGAGTATACAGAGAGACTGCCATATATAGAGCAGAGACCCCCGAGTATACAGCGAGAGACCCCCATATATAGAGAGACCCCCGAGTATACAGAGAGACCCCCATATATAAAGCAGAGACTCCCGAGTATACAGCGAGAGACCCCCATATATAGAGCAGAGACCCCCGAGTATACAGAGAGAGACCCTCATATATAGAGCACAGACCCCCATATATAGAGCAGAGACTCCCGAGTATACAGCGAGAGACCCCCATATATAGAGCAGAGACCCCCGAGTATACAGAGAGACCCCCATATATAGAACAGAGACCCCCTGAGTATACAGAGACCCCCATATATAGAGCAGAGACCCCCCGAGTATACAGAGAGACACCCATATATAGAGCAGAGACCCCCCGAGTGTACAGAGAGACCCCCGAGTATACAGTGAGAGACCCCTATATATTGAGCAGAGACCCCTGAGTATACAGCGAGATACCCCCATATATAGGGCAGAGACCCCCGAGTATACAGAGAGACCCCGAGTATACAGAGAGACCCACATATATAGAGCAGAGACCCCCCGAATATACAGAGAGAGACCCCCATATATAGAGCAGAGACCCCCTGAGTATACAGCGAGAGACCCCCGAGTATACAGAGAGACCCCCATATATAGAGCAGAGACCCCCGAGTATACAGAGACCCTAATTATACAGAGAGAGACCCTCATATATAGAGACCCCGAGTATACAGAGACCCCCATATATAGAGCAGAGACCCCCCCAAATATACAGAGAGACCAGCATATATAGAACAGAGACCCCCATATATAGAGCAGAGACCCCCGAGTATACAGAGAGAGACCCCCATATATAGAGCAGAGACCCCCGAGTATACAGAGAGACCAGCATATATAGAGCAGAGACCCCTGAGTATACAGAGAGACCCCCATATATAGAACAGAGACCCCCATATATAGAGCAGAGACCCCCGAGTATACAGAGAGAGACCCCCATATATACACCATACATATGTACATATAAACCCCCAGTATACAGTATACAGAAACAGACCCCCAAGTATACAGAGTGACCCCAATATATAGAGCAGAGACCCCCGAGTATACAGAGAGACCCCCATATATAGAGCAGAGACCCCCGAGTATACAGAGACCCTAATTATACAGAGAGAGACCCTCATATATAGAGACCCCGAGTATACAGAGACCCCCATATATAGAGCAGAGACCCCCCCAAATATACAGAGAGACCAGCATATATAGAACAGAGACCCCCATATATAGAGCAGAGACCCCCGAGTATACAGAGAGAGACCCCCATATATAGAGCAGAGACCCCCGAGTATACAGAGAGACCAGCATATATAGAGCAGAGACCCCCGAGTATACAGAGAGACGACCATATATAGAGACCTGCGAGTATACACAGAGAGACCCCCATATATAGAGAGACCCCGAGTATACAGAGAGAGACCCCCGAGTATACAGAGACCCCCATATATAGAGACCTGCGAGTATACACAGAGAGACCCCCATATATAGAGCAGACACCCCCGAGTATACAGAGAGACCCCCATATATAGAGCAGAGACCCCTGAGTATACAGAGAGAGACCCTCATATATAGAGCAGAGACCCCCGAGTATACAGAGAGAGACCCCCATATATAGAGCAGAGACCCCCCCGAGTATACAGCGAGAGTCCTTCATATATAGAGCAGAGACCCCCCGAGTATACAGCGAGAGACCCCCATATATAGAGCAGAGACCCCCGAGTATACAGCGAGAGACCCCCATATATAGAGCAGAGACCCCCCGAGTATACAGAGACCCCCATATATAGAGCAGAGACCCCCCGGGTATACAGCGAAAGACCCCCATATATAGAGCAGAGACCCCCCGAATATACAGAGAGAGACCCTCATATATAGAGCAGAGACCCCCGAGTATACAGAGACCCCCAGATATAGAGCAGAGACCCCCGAGTATACAGAGAGAGACCCCCATATATAGATCAGAGACCCCCGAGTATACAGAGACCCCCAGATATAGAGCAGAGACCCCCGAGTATACAGAGAGAGACCCTCATATATAGAGCAGAGACCCCCGAGTATACAGAGACCCCCATATATAGAGCAGAGACCCCCGAGTATACAGCGAGAGACCCCCATATATAGAGCAGAGACCCCCGAGTATACAGAGACCCCCATATATAGACCAGAGATCCCCCGAGTATACAGCGAATGACCCCCATATATAGAGCAGAGACCCCCGAGTATACAGCGAGAGACCCCCATATATAGAGCAGAGACCCCCAAGTATACAGAGACCCCCATATATAGAGCAGGGACCCCCCCAGATATACAGAGACCCCCATATATAGAGCAGAGACCCCCCGAGTATACAGAGAGACCCCCATATATAGAGCAGAGACCCCCAAGTATACAGAGACCCCCATATATAGAGCAGAGACCCCCCGAGTATACAGAGAGACCCCCATATATAGAGCAGAGACCCCCCCGACTATACAGCGAGAGACCCCCATATATAAAGCAGAGACCCCGAGTATACAGCGAGAGACCCTCATATATAGAGCAGAGACCCCCGAGTATACAGAGACCCCCATATATAGAGCAGAGACCCCCGAGTATACAGCGAGAGACCCCCATATATAGAGCAGAGACCCCTGAGTATACAGAGACCCCCATATATAGAGCAGAGATCCCCCGAGTATACAGCGAATGACCCCCATATATAGAGCAGAGACCCCCGAGTATACAGCGAGAGACCCCCATATATAGAGCAGAGACTTCCGAGTATACAGAGACCCCCATATATAGAGCAGAGACCCCCCCAGATATACAGAGACCCCCATATATAGAGCAGAGACCCCCCGAGTATACAGAGAGACCCCCATATATAGAGCAGAGACCCCCCCCCGACTATACAGCGAGAGACCCCCATATATAGAGCAGAGACCTCCCGAGTATACAGAGACCCCCATATATAGAGCAGAGACCTCCTGAGTATACAGAGACCCCCATATATAGAGCAGAGACCCCCGAGTATACAGAGAGAGACCCCCATATATAGAGCAGAGACCCCCGAGTATACAGAGACACCCCCATATATAGAGCAGAGACCCCCGAGTATACAGAGAGACCCCCATATATAGAGCAGAGACCCTTGAGTATACAGAGACCCCCATATATAGAGCAGAGACCCCCGAGTATACAGCGAGAGACCCCCATATATAGAGCAGAGACCTCCCGACTATACAGAGACCCCCATATATAGAGCAGAGACCCCCGAGTATACAGAGACACCCCCATATATAGAGCAGAGACCCCCGAGTATACAGAGAGACCCCCATATATAGAGCAGAGACCCCTGAGTATACAGAGACCCCCATATATAGAGCAGAGACCCCCAAGTATACAGCGAGAGACCCCCATATATAGAGCAGAGACCCCCGAGTATACAGAGAGAGACCCCCATATATAGAGAGACCCCCATATATAGAGCAGAGACCCCCGAGTATACAGAGAGAGACCCTCATATATAGAGCAGAGACCCCTGAGTATACAGAGACCCCCATATATAGGGCAGAGACCCCCTGAGTATACAGAGAGACTCCCCATATATAGAGCAGAGACCCCCGAGTATACAGAGAGACCCCCATATATAGAGCAGAGACCCCTGAGTATACAGAGACCCCCATATATAGAGCAGAGACCCCCGAGTATACAGCGAGAGACCCCCATATATAGAGCAGAGACCCCCGAGTATACAGAGACACCCCCATATATAGAGCAGAGACCCCCGAGTATACAGAGACACCCCCATATATAAAGCAGAGACCCCCGAGTATACAGAGAGACCCCCATATATAGAGCAGAGACCCCTGAGTATACAGAGACCCCCATATATAAAGCAGAGTCCCCTGAGTATACAGCGAGAGACTGCCATATATAGAGCAGAGACCCCCGAGTATACAGAGAGAGACCCCCATATATAGAGAGACCCCCATATATAGAGCAGAGACTCCCGAGTATACAGCGAGAGACCCCCATATATAGAGCAGAGACCCCTGAGTATACAGAGAGAGACCCCCATATATAGAGCAGAGACCCCCCGAGTATACAGAGACCCCCATATATAGAGAGACCCCGAGTATACAGAGAGAGACCCCCATATATAGAGCAGAGACTCCCGAGTATACAGCGAGAGACCCCCATATATAGAGCTGAGACCCCCTGAGTATACAGAGACCCCCATATATAGAGCAGAGACCCCTGAGTATACAGAGACCCCCATATATAGAGCAGAGACCCCCGAGTATACAGAGAGACCCCCATATATAGAGCAGACACCCCCGAGTATACAGAGAGACCCCCATATATAGAGCAGAGACCCCTGAGTATACAGAGAGACCCCCATATATAGAGCAGAGACCCCTGAGTATACAGAGAGAGACCCTTATATATGGAGCAGAGACCCCTGAGTATAGAGACCCCCATATATAGAGCAGAGACCCCCGAGTATACAGCGAGGGACCCCCATATAAAGAGCAGAGACCCCCGAGTATACAGAGACCCCCATATATAGAGCAGAGACCCCTGAGTATACAGAGACCCCCATATATAGAGCAGAGACCCCTGAGTATACAGAGACCCCCATATATAGAGCAGAGACCCTCGAGTATACAGAGAGAGACCCCCGAGTATACAGCGAGAGACCCCCATATATAGAGCAGAGCCCCCCCCAGATATACAGAGACCCCCATATATAGAGCAGAGACCCCCCCGAGTATACAGAGAGACCCCCATATATAGAGCAGAGACCCCCTCGACTATACAGAGAGAGACCCTTATATATAGAGCAGAGACCCCTGAGTATACAGAGACCCCCATATATAGAGCAGAGACCCCCGAGTATACAGCGAGAGACCCCCATATATAGAGCAGGGACCCCCGAGTATACAGAGAGACCCCCATATATAGGGCAGAGACCCCCTGAGTATACATAGAGACCCCCATATATAGAGCAGAGACCCCCTGAGTATACAGAGACCCCCATATATAGAGCAGAGACCCCCCCTGAGTATACAGCGAGAGACCCCCATATATAGAGCAGAGACCCCTGAGTATACAAAGACCCCCATATATAGAGCAGAGACCCCCGAGTATACAGAGACCCCCATATATAGAGCAGAGACGCCTGAGTATACAAAGACCCCCATATATAGAGCAGAGACCCCCCGAGTATACAGAGACCCCCATATATAGAGCAGAGACCCCTGAGTATACAGAGACCCCCATTTATAGAGCAGAGACCCCTGAGTATACAGAGACCCCCATATATAGAGCAGAGACCCCTGAGTATACAGCGAGATACCCCCATATATAGAGCAGGGACCCCCGAGTATACAGAGAGACTCCCCATATATAGAGACCCCCATATATAGAGACCCCCATATATAGAGCAGAGACCCCCGAGTATACAGAGAGACCCCCATATATAGGGCAGAGACCCCCTGAGTATACAGAGACCCCCATATATAGAGCAGAGACCCCCCGAGTATACAGAGACCCCCATATATAGAGAGACCCCGAGTATACAGAGAGAGACCCCCATATATAGAGCAGAGACCCCTGAGTATACAGATACCCCCATATATAGAGCAGAGACCCCCGAGTATACAGAGAGACCCCCATATATAGAGCAGACACCCCCGAGTATACAGAGAGACCCCCATATATAGAGCAGAGACCCCTGAGTATACAGAGACCCCCATATATAGAGCAGAGACCCCCGAGTATACAGCGAGAGACCCCCATATATAGAGCAGAGACCCCCGAGTATACAGAGAGAGACCCCATATATAGAGAGACCCCATATATAGAGCAGAGACCCCCGAGTATACAAAGACCCCCATATATAGAGAAGAGACCCCTGAGTATACAGAGACCCCCATATATAGAGCAGAGACACCTGAGTATACAGAGACCCCCATATATAGAGCAGAGACCCCCGAGTATACAGAGAGACCCCCATATATAGAGCAGAGACCCCCGAGTATACAGAGACCCCCATATATATAGAGACCCCTGAGTATACAGAGAGAGACCCCCATATATAGAGCAGAGACCCCTGAGTATACAGAGACCCCCATATATAGTGCAGAGACCCCCTGAGTATACAGCGAGACCCCCATATATAGAGCAGAGACCCCCCGAGTATACAATGAGACCCCCATATATAGACAGACCCCCGAGTATACAGAGAGACCCTCATATATAGAGCAGAGACCCCTGAGTATACAGAGACCCCCATATATAGAGCAGAGACCCCCGAGTATACAGAGACCCCATATATAGAGCAGAGACCCCCCGAGTATACAGAGACCCCCATATATAGAGCAGAGACCCCTGAGTATACAGAGACCCCCATATATAGAGCAGAGACCCCTGAGTATACAGAGACCCCCATATATAGAGCAGAGACCCCCGAGTATACAGCGAGAGACCCCCATATATAGAGCAGAGACCCCTGAGTATACAGCGAGATACCCCCATATATAGAGCAGGGACCCCCGAGTATACAGAGAGACTCCCATATATAGGGCAGAGACCCCCTGAGTATACAGAGAGTCCGCCATATATAGAGCAGAGACCCCTGAGTATACAGAGAGAGACCCCCATATATAGAGCAGAGACCCCCCGAGTATACAGAGACCCCCATATATAGAGAGACCCCGAGTATACAGAGAGAGACCCCCATATATAGAGCAGAGACCCCCGAGTATACAGAGAGACCCCCATATATAGAGCAGAGACCCCCGAGTATACAGAGACCCCCATATATATAGAGACCCCTGAGTATACAGAGAGAGACCCCCATATATAGAGCAGAGACCCCTGAGTATACAGAGACCCCCATATATAGTGCAGAGACCCCCTGAGTATACAGCGAGACCCCCATATATAGAGCAGAGACCCCCCGAGTATACAATGAGACCCCCATATATAGACAGACCCCCGAGTATACAGAGAGACCCTCATATATAGAGCAGAGACCCCTGAGTATACAGAGACCCCCATATATAGAGCAGAGACCCCCGAGTATACAGAGAGAGACCCCCATATATAGAGCAGAGACCCCCGAGTATACAGAGCGAGACCCCCATATATAGAGCAGAGACCCCCGAGTATACAATGAGAGACCCTCATATATAGAGCAGAGACCCCCGAGTATACAGAGACTCCATATATAGAGCAGAGACCCCCCGAGTATACAGAGACCCCCATATATAGAGCAGAGACCCCTGAGTATACAGAGACCCCCATATATAGAGCAGAGACCCCTGAGTATACAGAGACCCCCATATATAGAGCAGAGACCCCCGAGTATACAGCGAGAGACCCCCATATATAGAGCAGAGACCCCTGAGTATACAGCGAGATACCCCCATATATAGAGCAGGGACCCCCGAGTATACGGAGAGACTCCCATATATAGGGCAGAGACCCCCGAGTATACAGAGAGAGACCCCCGAGTATACAGAGAGACCCCCATATATAGAGCAGAGACCCCCGAGTATACAGAGAGACCCCCGATTATACAGAGAGACCGCCATATATAGAGCAGAGACCCCTGAGTATACAGAGAGAGACCCCCATATATAGAGCAGAGACCCCCCGAGTATACAGAGACCCCCATATATAGAGAGACCCCGAGTATACAGAGAGAGACCCCCATATATAGAGCAGAGACCCCCGAGTATACAGAGAGACCCCCATATATAGAGCAGACACCCCCGAGTATACAGAGAGACCCCCATATATAGAGCAGAGACCCCTGAGTATACAGAGACCCCCATATATAGAGCAGAGACCCCCGAGTATACAGAGAGACCCCCATATATAGAGCAGACACCCCCGAGTATACAGAGAGACCCCCATATATAGAGCAGAGACCCCTGAGTATACAGAGACCCCCATATATAGAGCAGAGACCCCCGAGTATACAGCGAGAGACCCCCATATATAGAGAGACCCCATATATAGAGCAGAGACCCCCGAGTATACAAAGACCCCCATATATAGAGAAGAGACCCCTGAGTATACAGAGACCCCCATATATAGAGCAGAGACACCTGAGTATACAGAGACCCCCATATATAGAGCAGAGACCCCCGAGTATACAGAGAGACCCCCATATATAGAGCAGAGACCCCCGAGTATACAGAGACCCCCATATATATAGAGACCCCTGAGTATACAGAGAGAGACCCCCATATATAGAGCAGAGACCCCTGAGTATACAGAGACCCCCATATATATAGAGACCCCTGAGTATACAGAGAGAGACCCCCATATATAGTGCAGAGACCCCCTGAGTATACAGCGAGACCCCCATATATAGAGCAGAGACCCCCCGAGTATACAATGAGACCCCCATATATAGAGAGACCCCCGAGTATACAGAGAGAGACCCTCATATATAGAGCAGACACCCCCGAGTATACAGAGCAGAGACCCCCGAGTATACAGCGAGAGACCCCCATATATAGAGCAGAGACCCCTGAGTATACAGAGACCCCGATATATAGAGCAGAGACCCCCCGAGTATACAGAGACCCCCATATATAGAGCAGAGACCCCTGAGTATACAGAGACCCCCATATATAGAGCAGAGACCCCTGAGTATACAGAGACCCCCATATATAGAGCAGAGACCCCCGAGTATACAGCGAGAGACCCCCATATATAGAGCAGAGACCCCCGAGTATACAATGAGAGACCCTCATATATAGAGCAGAGACCCCCGAGTATACAGAGACCCCATATATAGAGCAGAGACCCCCCGAGTATACAGAGACCCCCATATATAGAGCAGAGACCCCTGAGTATACAGAGACCCCCATATATAGAGCAGAGACCCCTGAGTATACAGAGACCCCCATATATAGAGCAGAGACCCCCGAGTATACAGCGAGAGACCCCCATATATAGAGCAGAGACCCCTGAGTATACAGCGAGATACCCCCATATATAGAGCAGGGACCCCCGAGTATACGGAGAGACTCCCATATATAGGGCAGAGACCCCCGAGTATACAGAGAGAGACCCCCGAGTATACAGAGAGACCCCCATATATAGAGCAGAGACCCCCGAGTATACAGAGAGACCCCCGAGTATACAGAGAGACCGCCATATATAGAGCAGAGACCCCTGAGTATACAGAGAGAGACCCCCATATATAGAGCAGAGACCCCCCGAGTATACAGAGACCCCCATATATAGAGAGACCCCGAGTATACAGAGAGAGACCCCCATATATAGAGCAGAGACCCCTGAGTATACAGAGACCCCCATATATAGAGCAGAGACCCCTGAGTATACATTGACCCCCATATATAGAGCAGAGACCCCCGAGTATACAGAGAGACCCCCATATATAGAGCAGACACCCCCGAGTATACAGAGAGACCCCCATATATAGAGCAGAGACCCCTGAGTATACAGAGACCCCCATATATAGAGCAGAGACCCCTGAGTATACAGAGACCCCCATATATAGAGCAGAGACCCCCGAGTATACAGAGAGACCCCCATATATAGAGCAGACACCCCCGAGTATACAGAGAGACCCCCATATATAGAGCAGAGACCCCTGAGTATACAGAGACCCCCATATATAGAGCAGAGACCCCCGAGTATACAGCGAGAGACCCCCATATATAGAGCAGAGACCCCCGAGTATACAGAGAGAGACCCCCATATATAGAGAGACCCCATATATAGAGCAGAGACCCCCGAGTATACAAAGACCCCCATATATAGAGAAGAGACCCCTGAGTATACAGAGACCCCCATATATAGAGCAGAGACACCTGAGTATACAGAGACCCCCATATATAGAGCAGAGACCCCCGAGTATACAGAGAGACCCCCATATATAGAGCAGAGACCCCCGAGTATACAGAGACCCCCATATATTTAGAGACCCCTGAGTATACAGAGAGAGACCCCCATATATAGAGCAGAGACCCCTGAGTATACAGAGACCCCCATATATAGTGCAGAGACCCCCTGAGTATACAGCGAGACCCCCATATATAGAGCAGAGACCCCCCGAGTATACAATGAGACCCCCATATATAGAGAGACCCCCGAGTATACAGAGAGAGACCCTCATATATAGAGCAGACACCCCCGAGTATACAGAGCAGAGACCCCCGAGTATACAGCGAGAGACCCCCATATATAGAGCAGAGACCCCTGAGTATACAGAGACCCCCATATATAGAGCAGAGACCCCCCGAGTATACAGAGACCCCCATATATAGAGCAGAGACCCCTGAGTATACAGAGACCCCCATATATAGAGCAGAGACCCCTGAGTATACAGAGACCCCCATATATAGAGCAGAGACCCCCGAGTATACAGCGAGAGACCCCCATATATAGAGCAGAGACCCCTGAGTATACAGCGAGATACCCCCATATATAGAGCAGGGACCCCCGAGTATACAGAGAGACTCCCATATATAGGGCAGAGACCCCCTGAGTATACAGAGAGTCCGCCATATATAGAGCAGAGACCCCTGAGTATACAGAGAGAGACCCCCATATATAGAGCAGAGACCCCCCGAGTATACAGAGACCCCCATATATAGAGAGACCCCGAGTATACAGAGAGAGACCCCCATATATAGAGCAGAGACCCCCGAGTATACAGAGAGACCCCCATATATAGAGCAGAGACCCCCGAGTATACAGAGACCCCCATATATATAGAGACCCCTGAGTATACAGAGAGAGACCCCCATATATAGAGCAGAGACCCCTGAGTATACAGAGACCCCCATATATAGTGCAGAGACCCCCTGAGTATACAGCGAGACCCCCATATATAGAGCAGAGACCCCCCGAGTATACAATGAGACCCCCATATATAGACAGACCCCCGAGTATACAGAGAGACCCTCATATATAGAGCAGAGACCCCTGAGTATACAGAGACCCCCATATATAGAGCAGAGACCCCCGAGTATACAGAGAGAGACCCCCATATATAGAGCAGAGACCCCCGAGTATACAGAGCGAGACCCCCATATATAGAGCAGAGACCCCCGAGTATACAATGAGAGACCCTCATATATAGAGCAGAGACCCCCGAGTATACAGAGACCCCATATATAGAGCAGAGACCCCCCGAGTATACAGAGACCCCCATATATAGAGCAGAGACCCCTGAGTATACAGAGACCCCCATATATAGAGCAGAGACCCCTGAGTATACAGAGACCCCCATATATAGAGCAGAGACCCCCGAGTATACAGCGAGAGACCCCCATATATAGAGCAGAGACCCCTGAGTATACAGCGAGATACCCCCATATATAGAGCAGGGACCCCCGAGTATACGGAGAGACTCCCATATATAGGGCAGAGACCCCCGAGTATACAGAGAGAGACCCCCGAGTATACAGAGAGACCCCCATATATAGAGCAGAGACCCCCGAGTATACAGAGAGACCCCCGAGTATACAGAGAGACCGCCATATATAGAGCAGAGACCCCTGAGTATACAGAGAGAGACCCCCATATATAGAGCAGAGACCCCCCGAGTATACAGAGACCCCCATATATAGAGAGACCCCGAGTATACAGAGAGAGACCCCCATATATAGAGCAGAGACCCCCGAGTATACAGAGACCCCCATATATATAGAGACCCCTGAGTATACAGAGAGAGACCCCCATATATAGAGCAGAGACCCCTGAGTATACAGAGACCCCCATATATAGTGCAGAGACCCCCTGAGTATACAGCGAGACCCCCATATATAGAGCAGAGACCCCCCGAGTATACAATGAGACCCCCATATATAGAGAGACCCCCGAGTATACAGAGAGAGACCCTCATATATAGAGCAGAGACCCCTGAGTATACAGAGACCCCCATATATAGAGCAGAGACCCCCGAGTATACAGAGAGAGACCCCCATATATAGAGCAGAGACCCCCGAGTATACAGAGAGAGACCCCCATATATAGAGCAGAGACCCCCGAGTATACAATGAGAGACCCTCATATATAGAGCAGAGACCCCCGAGTATACAGAGAGAGACCCTCATATATGGAGAGACCCCGAGTATACAGAGAACCCCATATATAGAGCAGAGACCCCCGAGTATACAGAGAGACCCACATATATAGAGCAGAGACCCCCGAGTATACAGAGACCCCCATATATAGAGCAGAGACCCCCGAGTATACAGAGACCCCCATATATAGAGCACAGACCCCCCCGACTATACAGCGAGAGACCCCCATATATAGAGCAGACACCCCCGAGTATACAGAGAGACCCCCATATATAGAGCAGAGACCCCCCCGAGTATACAGAGACCCCCATATATAGAGCAGAGAACCCCCCGAGTATACAGAGAGAGACCCCCGAGTATACAGAGACCCCCATATATAGAGACCACCGAGTATACAGAGAGAGACCCCCATATATAGAGCAGACACCCCCGAGTATACAGAGAGAGACCCTCATATATAGAGCAGAGACCCCCATATATAGAGCAGAAACCCCCCGAGTATACAGAGACCCCCATATATAGAGCAGAGACCCCCGAGTATACAGAGACCCCCGAGTATACAGAGACCCCCATATATAGGGCAGAGACCCCCCCGAGTATACAGAGAGAGACCCCCATATATAGAGCAGAGACCCCCCCGAGTATACAGAGAGACCCCCATATATAGAGCAGAGACCCCCGAGTATACAGAGACCCCCGAGTATACAGAGACCCCCATATATAGGGCAGAGACCCCCCCGAGTATACAGAGAGAGACCCCCATATATAGAGCAGAGACCCCCATATATAGAGCAGAGACCCCCAAGTATACAGAGAGACCCCCATATATAGAGAGACCCCCATATATAGAGCAGAGACCCCCGAGTATACAGCGAGACCCCCATATATAGAGACCCCCGTATATATAGAGACCCCAATATATATAGAGAGACCCCCATATATAGAGCAGACACCCCTGAGTATACAGAGAGAGACCCCCATATATAGAGCAGACACCCCCGAGTATACAGAGACCCCCAAATATAGAGCAGAGACCCCCGAGTATACAGAGAGACCCCCATATATAGAGCAGACACCCCCGTGTATACAGAGAGACCCCCATATATAGAGCAGAGACCCCCGAGTATACAGAGAGAGACCCCCATATATAGAGACCCCCATATATAGAGCAGAGACCCCCGAGTATACAGAGACCCCATATATAGAGCAGAGACCCCCGAGTATACAGAGAGACCCCCATATATAGAACAGAGACCCCCGAGTATACAGAGAGACCCCCATATATAGAGCAGAGGCCCCCCGAGTATACAGAGAGACCCCTATATATAGAGCAGAGACCCCCGAGTATACAGAGAGAGACCCCCGAGTATACAGAGAGACCCCCATATATAGAGCAGAGACCACCGAGTATACAGAGAGAGACCCCCATATATAGAGAGACCCCCGAGTATACAGAGAGACCCCCATATATAGTGCAGACACCCCCGAGTATACAGAGAGACCCCATATATAGAGCAGAGACCCCCGAGTATACAGAGAGACCCCCATATATAGAGCAGAGACCCCTGAGTATACAGAGACCCCCATATATAGAGCAGAGACCCCCGAGTATACAGCGAGAGACCCCCATATATAGAGCAGAGACCCCCGAGTATACAGAGAGAGACCCCCATATAGAGAGAGACCCCATATATAGAGCAGAGACCCCCGAGTATACAAAGACCCCCATATATAGAGAAGAGACCCCTGAGTATACAGAGACCCCCATATATAGAGCAGAGACACCTGAGTATACAGAGACCCCCATATATAGAGCAAAGACCCCCGAGTATACAGAGAGACCCCCATATATAGAGCAGAGACCCCCGAGTATACAGAGACCCCCATATATATAGAGACCCCTGAGTATACAGAGAGAGACCCCCATATATAGAGCAGAGACCCCTGAGTATACAGAGACCCCCATATATAGTGCAGAGACCCCCTGAGTATACAGCGAGACCCCCATATATAGAGCAGAGACCCCCCGAGTATACAATGAGACCCCCATATATAGAGAGACCCCCGAGTATACAGAGAGAGACCCTCATATATAGAGCAGAGACCCCTGAGTATACAGAGACCCCCATATATAGAGCAGAGACCCCCGAGTATACAGAGAGAGACCCCCATATATAGAGCAGAGACCCCCGAGTATACAGAGAGAGACCCCCATATATAGAGCAGAGACCCCCGAGTATACAATGAGAGACCCTCATATATAGAGCAGAGACCCCCGAGTATACAGAGAGAGACCCTCATATATGGAGAGACCCCGAGTATACAGAGAACCCCATATATAGAGCAGAGACCCCCGAGTATACAGAGAGACCCACATATATAGAGCAGAGACCCCCGAGTATACAGAGAGAGACCCCCATATATAGAGCAGAGACCCCCGAGTATACAGAGACCCCCATATATAGAGCACAGACCCCCGAGTATACAGAGACCCCCATATATAGAGCAGAGACCCCCCCGACTATACAGCGAGAGACCCCCATATATAGAGCAGACACCCCCGAGTATACAGAGACCCCCATATATAGAGCAGAGAACCCCCCGAGTATACAGAGAGAGACCCCCGAGTATACAGAGACCCCCATATATAGAGACCACCGAGTATGCAGAGAGAGACCCCCATATATAGAGAGACCCCCGAGTATACAGAGAGACCCCCATATATAGTGCAGACACCCCCGAGTATACAGAGAGACCCCATATATAGAGCAGAGACCCCATATATAGAGCAGAGACCCCCGAGTATACAGAGACCCCCATATATAGAGAGAACCCGAGTATACAGAGAGACCCCCATATATAGAGCAGAGACCCCCATATATAGAGCAGAGACCCCCGAGTATACAGCGAGACCCCCTTATATAGAGAGACCCCGAGTATACAGAGAGACCCCCATATATAGAGAGACCCCCATATATAGAGCAGAGACCCCCATATATAGAGCAGAGACCCCCGAGTATACAGCGAGACCCCCATATATAGAGCAGACACCCCCGAGTATACAGAGAGAGACCCCCATATATAGAGCAGAGACCCCCCCGAGTATTTGCAAAGACCCGAGTATACAGAGAGACCCCCATATATAGAGCAGAGACCCCCCCGAGTATACAGCGAGACCCCCATATATAGAGCAGACACCCCCGAGTATACAGAGAGAGACCCCCGAGTATACAGCGAGAGACCCCCATATATAGAGCAGAGACCCCCGAGTATACAGCGAGACCCCCATATATTGAGCAGAGACCCCCGAATGTACAGAGAGAGACCCCCATATATATAGAGCAGAGACCCCCGAGTATACATTGATAGACCCCCATATATAGAGACCCCCATATATATAGAGACCCCCATATATAGAGACCCCCATATATATAGAGACCCCCATATATATAGAGAGACCCCTATATATAGAGCAGACACCCCTGAGTATACAGAGACCCCCATATATAGAGAGACCCCGAGTATACAGAGAGACCCCCATATATAGAGCAGACACCCCTGAGTATACAGAGAGTATAGATAGAGCCCCATATATAGAGCAGAGACCCCCATATATAGAGCAGACACCCCCGAGTATACAGAGAGACCCCCATATATAGAGAGACCCCCCGAGTATACAGCGAGAGACCCCCATATATATAGCAGAGACCCCCGAGTATACAGCGAGAGACCCCCATATATAGAGCAGACACCCCTGAGTATACAGAGACCCCCATATATAGTGCAGAGACCCCCTGAGTATACAGCGAGACCCCCATATATAGAGCAGAGACCCCCGAGTATACAGAGACCCCCATATATATAGAGACCCCTGAGTATACAGAGAGAGACCCCCATATATAGAGCAGAGACCCCTGAGTATACAGAGACCCCCATATATAGAGCAGAGACCCCTGAGTATACAGAGAGAGACCCCCATATATAGAGCAGACACCCATGAGTATACAGAGAGACCCCCATATATATAGAGACCCCTGAGTATACAGAGAGAGACCCCCATATATAGAGCAGACACCCATGAGTATACAGAGAGTATAGAGAGAGCCCCATATATAGAGCAGAGACCCCCGAGTATACAGAGACCCCCATATATAGAGCAGACACCCCCGAGTATACCGAGAGACCCCCATATATAGAGAGACCCCCCGAGTATACAGCGAGAGACCCCCATATATATAGCAGAGACCCCCGAGTATACAGAGAGAGACCCCCATATATAGAGCAGACACCCCTGAGTATACAGAGACCCCCATATATAGTGCAGAGACCCCCTGAGTATACAGCGAGACCCCCATATATAGAGCAGAGACCCCTGAGTATACAAAGGCCCCCATATATAGAGCATAGACCCCCTGAGTATACATCGAGACCCCCATATATAGAGCAGAGACCCCCCCGAGTATACAATGAGAGACCCCCATATATAGAGAGACCCCCGAGTATACAGAGAGAGACCCTCATATATAGAGCAGAGACCCCCGAGTATACAGAGAGAGACCCCCATATATAGAGCAGAGACCCCCGAGTATACAGAGAGAGACCCCCATATATAGAGCAGAGACCCCCGAGTATACAATGAGAGACCCTCATATATAGAGCAGAGACCCCCGAGTATACAGAGAGAGACCCTCATATATTGAGAGACCCCGAGTATACAGAGAACCCCATATATAGAGCAGAGACCCCCGAGTATACAGAGAGACCCCCATATATAGAGCAGAGACCCCCGAGTATACAGAGACCCCCATATATAGAGCAGAGACCCCCGAGTATACAGAGACCCCTATATATAGAGCAGAGACCCCCCCGAGTATACAGAGAGAGACCCCCGAGTATACAGAGACCCCCATATATAGAAACCACCGAGTATACAGAGAGAGACCCCCATATATAGAGCAGACACCCCCGAGTATACAGAGAGAGACCCTCATATATAGAGCAGAGACCCCCATATATAGAGCAGAAACCCCCCGAGTATACATAGACCCCCATATATAGAGCAGAGACCCCCCCGAGTATACAGAGAGACCCCCATATATAGAGCAGAGACCCCCGAGTATACAGAGACCCCCGAGTATACAGAGACCCCCATATATAGGGCAGAGACCCCCCGAGTATACAGAGAGAGACCCCCATATATAGAGCAGAGACCCCCCGAGTATACAGAGAGAGACCCCCATATATTGAGCAGAGACCCCCATATATAGAGCAGAGACCCCCGAGTATACAGAGAGACCCCCATATATAGAGAGACCCCCATATATAGAGCAGAGACCCCCGAGTATACAGCGAGACCCCCATATATAGAGACCCCCATATATATAGAGACCCCAATATATATAGAGAGACCCCCATATATAGAGCAGACACCCCTGAGTATAGAGAGAAAGACCCCCATATATAGAGCAGACACCCCCGAGTATACAGAGACCCCCATATATAGAGCAAAGACCCCCGAGTATACAGAGAGAGACCCCCGAGTATACAGAGACCCCCATATATAGAGACCCCCGAGTATACAGAGAGAGACCCCCATATATAGAGACCCCCATATATAGAGCAGAGACCCCCGAGTATACAGAGACCCCATATATAGAGCAGAGACCCCCGAGTATACAGAGAGACCCCCATATATAGAGCAGACACCCCCGAGTATACAGAGAGACCCCCATATATAGAGCAGAGACCCCCCCGAGTATACAGAGAGACCCCCATATATAGAGCAGAGACCCCCGAGTATATAGAGAGAGACCCCCGAGTATACAGAGAGACCCCCATATATAGAGCAGAGACCACCGAGTATACAGAGAGAGACCCCCATATATAGAGCAGAGACCCCCGAGTATACAGAGAGAGACCCTCATATATAGAGCACAGACCCCCATATATAGAGAGACCCCCGAGTATACAGAGAGACCCTCATATATAGAGCAGACACCCCCGAGTATACAGAGAGACCCCATATATAGAGCAGAGACCCCATATATAGAGCAGAGACCCCCGAGTATACAGAGACCCCCATATATAGAGAGACCCCCATATATAGAGAGACCCCCATATATAGAGAGACCCCGAGTATACAGAGAGACCCCCATATATAGAGACCCCCATATATAGAGCAGAGACCCCCATATATAGAGCAGAGACCCCCGAGTATACAGCGAGACCCCCATATATAGAGCACACACCCCCGAGTATACAGAGAGAGACCCCCCATATATAGAGCAGAGACCCCCCCGAGTATACGCCGCAAAGACCCGAGTATACAGAGAGACCCCCATATATAGAGCAGAGACCCCCCTGAGTATACAGCGAGACCCCCATATATAGAGCAGACACCCGCGAGTATACAGAGAGAGACCCCCGAGTATACAGCGAGAGACCCCCATATATAGAGCAGAGACCCCCGAGTATACAGCGAGACCCCCATATATTGAGCAGAGACCCCCGAGTATACAATGAGAGACCCCCATATGTAGAGAGACCCCAAGTATACAGAGAGAGACCCCCATATATATAGAGCAGAGACCCCCGAGTATACATTGATATATATAGAGACCCCCATATATAGAGACCCCCATATATATATAGAGACCCCCATATATATATAGAGAGACCCCCATATATAGAGCAGACACCCCTGAGTATACAGAGACCCCCATATATAGAGCAGACACCCGCGAGTATACAGAGAGAGACCCCCGAGTATACAGCGAGAGACCCCCATATATAGAGCAGAGACCCCGAGTATACAGAGAGACCCCCATGTATAGAGCAGACACCCCTGAGTATACAGAGAGTATAGAGAGAGCCCCATATATAGAGCAGACACCCCCGAGTATACAGAGAGACCCCCATATATAGAGAGACCCCCCGAGTATACAGCGAGAGACCCCCATATATATAGCAGAGACCCCCGAGTATACAGCGAGAGACCCCCATATATAGAGCAGACACCCCCGAGTATACAGAGACCCCCATATATAGAGCAGAGACCCCTGAGTATACAGAGACCCCCGAGTATACAATGAGAGACCCCCATATAGAGAGACCCCGCGTATACAGAGAGAGACCCCCATATATAGAGCAGAGACCCCCGAGTATACAGAGAGACCCCCATATATAGAGCAGAGACCCCCGAGTATACAATGAGAGACCTCCATATATAGAGAGACCCCGAGTATACAGAGAGAGACCCCCATATATAGAGCAGAGACCCCCGAGTATACAGAAAGAGACCCTCATATATAGAGACCCCCCGAGTATACAGCGAGAGACCCCCATATATAGAACAGAGACCCCCGAGTATACAGAGAGAGAGACCCTCATAGATAGGGAGACCCCCCGAGTATACAGCAAGAGACCCCCAAATATAGAGCCGAGATCCTCTATATATAGAGAGCCGAGACCCCCCATATATAGAGAGCAGCGACCCCCCCATATATAGAGAGCAGCGACCCCCCCATATATAGAGAGCAGCGACCCCGAATATAGAAAGCAGCGACCCTCTATATATGTATTGTGATGTAGCTATCGGCAGTGTGGTAAGTGGCCGGTGTGTGCGGCAGTGTGTGGCCGGTGTGTGCGGCAGTGTGTGTGCGGCAGTGTGTGGCCGGTGTGTGCGGCAGTGTGTGGCCGGTGTGTGCGGCAGTGTGTGGCCGGTGTGTGCGGCAGTGTGTGGCCGGTGTGTGCGGCAGTGTGTGGCCGGTGTGTGCGGCAGTGTGTGGCCGGTGTGTGCGGCAGTGTGTGGCCGGTGTGTGCGGCAGTGTGTGGCCGGTGTGTGCGGCAGTGTGTGGCCGGTGTGTGCGGCAGTGTGGTAAGTGGCCGGTGTGTGCGGCAGTGTGTGGCCGGTGTGTGCGGCAGTGTGTGGCCGGTGTGTGCGGCAGTGTGTGGCCGGTGTGTGCGGCAGTGTGTGGCCGGTGTGTGCGGCAGTGTGTGGCCGGTGTGTGCGGCAGTGTGGTAAGTGGCCGGTGTGTGCGGCAGTGTGTGGCCGGTGTGTGCGGCAGTGTGTGGCCGGTGTGTGCGGCAGTGTGTGGCCGGTGTGTGCGGCAGTGTGTGGCCGGTGTGTGCGGCAGTGTGTGGCCGGTGTGTGCGGCAGTGTGTGGCCGGTGTGTGCGGCAGTGTGTGGCCGGTGTGTGCGGCAGTGTGTGGCCGGTGTGTGCGGCAGTGTGGTAAGTGGCCGGTGTGTGCGGCAGTGTGTGGCCGGTGTGTGCGGCAGTGTGTGGCCGGTGTGTGCGGCAGTGTGTGGCCGGTGTGTGCGGCAGTGTGTGGCCGGTGTGTGCGGCAGTGTGTGGCCGGTGTGTGCGGCAGAGGCGGAGGTCCTGTACTATCTGACCCCGGAATGTATCTCTGGGACTTGTAGTTCCTTGAGGATTGCAGTATGTGTTCCGGGCTGGGGTCATGGGGTGGTCAGAAGTGATGGGTGATGACCCTCCACATACCTCCCACACATAGGTGTGTTTCATGTGTTTTACTGGAGCTGTCGTTTGTCACATGATGTCATGTGCTGGTGGAGGCCATCTTGGTTGATGCCGTCTTGGTTGATGCCGTCTTGGTTGAAGCCGTCTTGGTTGAAGCCGTCTTGGTTGAAGCCGTCTTGGTTGATGCCGTCTTGGTTGATGCCGTCTTGGTTGATGCCGTCTTGGTTGAAGCCGTCTTGGTTGATGCCGTCTTGGTTGAAGCCGTCTTGGTAGGAGCCGTCTTGGTTGATGCCGTCTTAGTTGATGCCGTCTTGGTGGGAGCCGTCTTGGTTGAAGCTGTCTTGGTTGATGCCGTCTTGGTTGATGCCGTCTTGGTTGATGCCGTCTTGGTGGGAGCCGTCTTGGTGGGAGCCGTGTCCTCAGTGTCAGCCCTCCCCTCCTCAGTGCCAGCCCTCCCCTCCTCAGCACCGGCCCGACCCTCCTCAGCAGCGGCCCGTCCCTCCTCCGTGCCGGCCCTCCCCTCCTCAGTGCCGGCCCGCCTCTCCTCAGTGCCAGCCCGCCCCTCCTCAGCACACCGGCCCGACCCTCCTTAGCAGCGGCCCGACCCTCCTCAGCAGCGGCCCGCCCCTCCTCAGTGCCAGCCCTCCCCTCCTCAGTGCCGGCCCTCCCCTCCTCAGTGCCGGGCCTCCCCTCCTCAGTGCCGGCCCTCCCCTCATCAGTGCCAGCCCTCCCCTCCTCAGTGCCGTCCCTCCCCTCCTCAGCAGCGGCCCGCCCCTCCTCAGCAGCGGCCCGCCCCTCCTCAGTGCCGGCCCTCCCCTCCTCAGTGCCGGCCCTCCCCTCCTCAGTGCCGGCCCTCCCCTCCTCAGTTCCGTCCCTCCCCTCCTCAGTGCCGGCCCTCCCCTCCTCAGTGCCGTACCTCCCCTCCTCAGTGCCGGCCCTCCCCTCCTCAGTGCCGGCCCTCCCCTCCTCAGTTCCGTCCCTCCCCTCCTCAGTGCCGTCCCTCCCCTCCTCAGTGCCAGCCTTCCCTCCTCAGTGCCGGCCCTCCCCTCCTCAGTGCCAGCCTTCTTCTCCTCAGTGCCGGCCCTCCCCTCCTCAGTGCCGGCCCTCCCCTCCTCAGTGCCAGCCTTCTCCTCAGTGCCGGCCCTCCCCTCCTCAGTGCCGGCCCTCCCCTCCTCAGTGCCGGCCCTCCCCTCCTCAGTGCCGGCCCTCCCCTCCTCAGTGCCAGCCTTCTTCTCAGTGCCGGCCCTCCCCTCCTCATCCCCTCCTCAGTGCCGGCCCTCCCCTCCTCAGTGCCGGACCTCCCCTCCTCAGTGCCGGCCCTCCCCTCCTCAGTGCCGGCCCTCCCCTCCTCAGTGCCGGCCCTCCCCTCCTCAGTGCCGGCCCTCCCCTCCTCAGTGCCGGCCCTTCCCTCCTCAGTGCCCGGTCCTGCCTTCCCCAGTGCGGCCCTCCCCTCCTCAGTGCCAGCCTTCTTCTCCTCAGTGCCGGCCCTCCCTTCTAGCATATCAGCTGTATGGCC
Source organism: Anomaloglossus baeobatrachus (assembly GCF_048569485.1). Classification (NCBI taxonomy): domain Eukaryota; kingdom Metazoa; phylum Chordata; class Amphibia; order Anura; family Aromobatidae; genus Anomaloglossus; species Anomaloglossus baeobatrachus. The sequence continues at coordinate 581,597,401 of NC_134358.1, read as the reverse complement.
AGACATTTACTCTGTGAGCCTTGTTCTAAGCACTGTACCCTAGCATATCAGCTGTATGGCCAGACATTTACCCTGTGAGCCTTGTTCTAAGCACTGTACCCTAGCATATCAGCTGTATGGCCAGACATTTACTCTGTGAGCCTTGTTCTAAAGCACTGTACCCTAGCATATCAGCTGTATGGCCAAGACATTTACCCTGTGAGCCTTGTTCTAAGCACTGTACTCTAGCATATCAGCTGTATGGCCAGACATTTACTCTGTGAGCCTTGTTCTAAGCACTGTACCCTAGCATATCAGCTGTATGGCCAGACATTTACTCTGTGAGCCTTGTTCTAAGCACTGTACCCTAGCATATCAGCTGTATGGCCAGACATTTACTCTGTGAGCCTTGTTCTAAGCACTGTACCCTAGCATATCAGCTGTATGGCCAGACATTTACTCTGTGAGCCTTGTTCTAAGCACTGTACCCTAGCATATCAGCTGTATGGCCAGACATTTACTCTGTGAGCCTTGTTCTAAGCACTGTACACTAGCATATCAGCTGTATGGCCAGACATTTACCCTGTGAGCCTTGTTCTAAGCACTGTACCCTAGCATATCAGCTGTATGGCCAGACATTTACTCTGTGAGCCTTGTTCTAAGCACTGTACCCTAGCACATCAGCTGTATGGCACAGACATTTACCCTGTGAGCCTTGCTCTAAGCACTGTACCCTAGCATATCAGCTGTATGGCCAGACATTTACTCTGTCAGCCTTGTTCTAAGCACTGTACCCTAGCATATCAGCTGTATGGCCAGACATTTACTCTGTGAGCCTTGCTCTAGAAGCACTGTACCCTAGCATATCAGCTGTATGGCCAGACATTTACTCTGTGAGCCTTGTTCTAAGCACTGTACCCTAGCATATCAGCTGTATCTGTATGGCCAGACATTTACTCTGTGAGCCTTGCTCTAAGCACTGTACCCTAGCATATCAGCTGTATGGCCAGACATTTACCCTGTGAGCCTTGTTCTAAGCACTGTACACTAGCATATCAGCTGTATGGCCAGACATTTACCCTGTGAGCCTTGTTCTAAGCACTGTACCCTAGCATATCAGCTGTATGACCAGACATTACTCTGTGAGCCTTGTTCTAAGCACTGTACCCTAGCATATCAGCTGTATGGCCAGATATTACTCTGTGAGCCTTGTTCTAAGCACTGTACACTAGCATATCAGCTGTATGGCCAGACATTTACTCTGTGAGCCTTGTTCTAAGCACTGTACCCTAGCATATCAGCTGTATGGCCAGACATTTACTCTGTGAGCCTTGCTCTAAGCACTGTACCCTAGCATATCAGCTGTATGGCCAGACATTTACTCTGTGAGCCTTGTTCTAAGCACTGTACCCTAGCTATATCAGCTGTATGACCAGACATTACTCTGTGAGCCTTGTTCTAAGCACTGTACCCTAGCATATCAGCTGTATGGCCAGACATTACTCTGTGAGCCTTGTTCTAAGCACTGTACACTAGCATATCAGCTGTATGGCCAGACATTTACTCTGTGAGCCTTGTTCTAAGCACTGTACCCTAGCATATCAGCTGTATGGCCAGACATTTACTCTGTGAGCCTTGCTCTAAGCACTGTACCCTAGCATATCAGCTGTATGGCCAGACATTTACTCTGTGAGCCTTGTTCTAAGCACTGTACCCTAGTATATCAGCTGTATGGCCAGACATTTACTCTGTGAGCCTTGTTCTAAGCACTGTACCCTAGCATATCAGCTGTATGGCCAGACATTTACCCTGTGAGCCTTGTTCTAAGCACTGTACACTAGCATATCAGCTGTATGGCCAGACATTTACTCTGTGAGCCTTGCTCTAAGCACTGTACCCTAGCATATCAGCTGTATGGCCAGACATTTACTCTGTGAGCCTTGTTCTAAGCACTGTACCCTAGTATATCAGCTGTATGGCCAGACATTTACTCTGTGAGCCTTGTTCTAAGCACTGTACCCTAGCATATCAGCTGTATGGCCAGACATTTACCCTGTGAGCCTTGTTCTAAGCACTGTACCCTAGCATATCAGCTGTATGGCCAGACATTTACTCTGTGAGCCTTGTTCTAAGCACTGTACACTAGCATATCAGCTGTATGGCCAGACATTTACTCTGTGAGCCTTGTTCTAAGCACTGTACCCTAGCATATCAGCTGTATGGCCAGACATTTACCCTGTGAGCCTTGTTCTAAGCACTGTACCCTAGCATATCAGCTGTATGGCCAGACATTTACTCTGTGAGCCTTGTTCTAAGCACTGTACCCTAGCATATCAGCTGTATGGCCAGACATTTACTCTGTGAGCCTTGTTCTAAGCACTGTACACTAGCATATCAGCTGTATGGCCAGACATTTACCCTGTGAGCCTTGTTCTAAGCACTGTACCCTAGCATATCAGCTGTATGGCCAGACATTTACCCTGTGAGCCTTGTTCTAAGCACTGTACCCTAGCATATCAGCTGTATGGCCAGACATTACTCTGTGAGCCTTGTTCTAAGCACTGTACACTAGCATATCAGCTGTATGGCCAGACATTACTCTGTGAGCCTTGTTCTAAGCACTGTACCCTAGCATATCAGCTGTATGGCCAGACATTACTCTGTGAGCCTTGTTCTAAGCACTGTACCCTAGCATATCAGCTGTATGGCCAGACATTTACTCTGTGAGCCTTGTTCTAAGCACTGTACACTAGCATATCAGCTGTATGGCCAGACATTTACCCTGTGAGCCTTGTTCTAAGCACTGTACCCTAGCATATCAGCTGTATGGCCAGACATTACTCTGTGAGCCTTGCTCTAAGCACTGTACCCTAGCATATCAGCTGTATGGCCAGACATTTACTCTGTGAGCCTTGTTCTAAGCACTGTACACTAGCATATCAGCTGTATGGCCAGATATTTACTCTGTGAGCCTTGTTCTAAGCACTGTACCCTAGCATATCAGCTGTATGGCCAGACATTACTCTGTGAGCCTTGTTCTAAGCACTGTACACTAGCATATCAGCTGTATGGCCAGACATTTACCCTGTGAGCCTTGTTCTAAGCACTGTACCCTAGCATATCAGCTGTATGGCCAGACATTTACTCTGTCAGCCTTGTTCTAAGCACTGTACCCTAGCATATCAGCTGTATGGCCAGATATTTACCCTGTGAGCCTTGTTCTAGGCACTGTACCCTAGCATATCAGCTGTATGGCCAGACATTACTCTGTGAGCCTTGTTCTAAGCACTGTACCCTAGCATATCAGCTGTATGGCCAGACATTACTCTGTGAGCCTTGTTCTAAGCACTGTACCCTAGCATATCAGCTGTATGGCCAGACATTTACTCTGTGAGCCTTGTTCTAAGCACTGTACCCTAGCATATCAGCTGTATGGCCAGACATTTACTCTGTGAGCCTTGTTCTAAGCACTGTACCCTAGCATATCAGCTGTATGGCCAGACATTTACTCTGTGAGCCTTGTTCTAAGCACTGTACACTAGCATATCAGCTGTATGGCCAGACATTTACTCTGTGAGCCTTGATCTAAGCACTGTACACTAGCATATCAGCTGTATGGCCAGACATTTACTCTGTGAGCCTTGTTCTAAGCACTGTACCCTAGCATATCAGCTGTATGGCCAGACATTTACCCTGTGAGCCTTGTTCTAAGCACTGTACACTAGCATATCAGCTGTATGGCCAGACATTTACCCTGTGAGCCTTGTTCTAAGCACTGTACACTAGCATATCAGCTGTATGGCCAGACATTTACTCTGTGAGCCTTGTTCTAAGCACTGTACCCTAGCATATCAGCTGTATGGCCAGACATTTACCCTGTGAGCCTTGTTCTAAGCACTGTACACTAGCATATCAGCTGTATGGCCAGACATTTACTCTGTGAGCCTTGTTCTAAGCACTGTACCCTAGCATATCAGCTGTATGGCCAGACATTTACTCTGTGAGCCTTGTTCTAAGCACTGTACCCTAGCATATCAGCTGTATGGCCAGACATTTACTCTGTGAGCCTTGTTCTAAGCACTGTACACTAGCATATCAGCTGTATGGCCAGACATTTACCCTGTGAGCCTTGTTCTAAGCACTGTACACTAGCATATCAGCTGTATGGCCAGACATTTACCCTGTGAGCCTTGTTCTAAGCACTGTACACTAGCATATCAGCTGTATGGCCAGACATTTACCCTGTGAGCCTTGTTCTAAGCACTGTACCCTAGCATATCAGCTGTATGGCCAGACATTTACTCTGTGAGCCTTGTTCTAAGCACTGTACCCTAGCATATCAGCTGTATGGCCAGACATTACTCTGTGAGGCTTGTTCTAAGCACTGTACACTAGCATATCAGCTGTATGGCCAGACATTTACTCTGTGAGCCTTGTTCTAAGCACTGTACACTAGCATATCAGCTGTATGGCCAGACATTTACCCTGTGAGCCTTGTTCTAAGCACTGTACCCTAGCATATCAGCTGTATGGCCAGACATTTACTCTGTGAGCCTTGTTCTAAGCATTGTACACTAGCATATCAGCTGTATGGCCAGACATTTACTCTGTGAGCCTTGTTCTAAGCACTGTACCCTAGCATATCAGCTGTATGGCCAGACATTTACTCTGTGAGCCTTGTTCTAAGCACTGTACACTAGCATATCAGCTGTATGGCCAGACATTTACCCTGTGAGCCTTGTTCTAAGCACTGTACACTAGCATATCAGCTGTATGACCAGACATTACTCTGTGAGCCTTGTTCTAAGCACTGTACACTAGCATATCAGCTGTATGGCCAGACATTTACCCTGTGAGCCTTGTTCTAAGCACTGTACCCTAGCATATCAGCTGTATGGCCAGACATTTACCCTGTGAGCCTTGTTCTAAGCACTGTACCCTAGCATATCAGCTGTATGGCCAGACATTTACCCTGTGAGCCTTGATCTAAGCACTGTACCCTAGCATATCAGCTGTATGGCCAGACATTTACTCTGTGAGCCTTGTTCTAAGCACTGTACACTAGCATATCAGCTGTATGGCCAGACATTTACCCTGTGAGCCTTGTTCTAAGCACTGTACCCTAGCATATTAGCTGTATGGCCAGACATTTACCCTGTGAGCCTTGTTCTAAGCACTGTACACTAGCATATCAGCTGTATGGCCAGACATTTACTCTGTGAGCCTTGTTCTAAGCACTGTACACTAGCATATCAGCTGAATAGCCAGACATTTACCCTGTGAGCCTTGTTCTAAGCACTGTACACTAGCATATCAGCTGAATAGCCAGACATTTACTCTGTGAGCCTTGTTATAAGCACTGTACCCTAGCATATCAGCTGTATGGCCAGACATTTACTCTGTGAGCCTTGTTCTAAGCACTGTACACTAGCATATCAGCTGTATGGCCAGACATTTACCCTGTGAGCCTTGTTCTAAGCACTGTACCCTAGCATATCAGCTGTATGGCCAGACGTTTACCCTGTGAGCCTTGATCTAAGCACTGTACCCTAGCATATCAGCTGTATGGCCAGACATTTACTCTGTGAGCCTTGTTCTAAGCACTGTACACTAGCATATCAGCTGTATGGCCAGACATTTACCCTGTGAGCCTTGTTCTAAGCACTGTACCCTAGCATATCAGCTGTATGGCCAGACATTTACTCTGTGAGCCTTGTTCTAAGCACTGTACCCTAGCATATTAGCTGTATGGCCAGACATTTACCCTGTGAGCCTTGTTCTAAGCACTGTACCCTAGCATATCAGCTGTATGGCCAGACATTTACCCTGTGAGCCTTGTTCTAAGCACTGTACCCTAGCATATCAGCTGTATGGCCAGCCATTTACCCTGTGAGCCTTGTTCTAAGCACTGTACCCTAGCATATTAGCTGTATGGCCAGACATTTACCCTGTGAGCCTTGTTCTAAGCACTGTACCCTAGCATATCAGCTGTATGGCCAGACATTTACTCTGTGAGCCTTGTTCTAAGCACTGTACCCTAGCATATCAGCTGTATGGCCAGACATTTACTCTGTGAGCCTTGTTCTAAGCACTGTACACTAGCATATCAGCTGTATGGCCAGACATTTACTCTGTGAGCCTTGTTCTAAGCACTGTACACTAGCATATCAGCTGTATGGCCAGACATTTACTCTGTGAGCCTTGTTCTAAGCACTGTACCCTAGCATATCAGCTGTATGGCCAGACATTTACCCTGTGAGCCTTGTTCTAAGCACTGTACCCTAGCATATCAGCTGTATGGCCAGACATTTACTCTGTGAGCCTTGTTCTAACCACTGTACCCTAGCATATCAGCTGTATGGCCAGACATTTACTCTGTGAGCCTTGTTCTAAGCACTGTACCCTAGCATATCAGCTGTATGGCCAGACATTTACCCTGTGAGCCTTGTTCTAAGCACTGTACCCTAGCATATCAGCTGTATGGCCAGACATTTACCCTGTGAGCCTTGTTCTAAGCACTGTACCCTAGCATATCAGCTGTATGGCCAGACATTTACCCTGTGAGCCTTGTTCTAAGCACTGTACACTAGCATATCAGCTGTATGGCCAGACATTTACTCTGTGAGCCTTGTTCTAAGCACTGTACACTAGCATATCAGCTGTATGGCCAGACATTTACTCTGTGAGCCTTGTTCTAAGCACTGTACCCTAGCATATCAGCTGTATGGCCAGACATTTACTCTGTGAGCCTTGTTCTAAGCACTGTACACTAGCATATCAGCTGTATGGCCAGACATTTACTCTGTGAGCCTTGTTCTAAGCACTGTACCCTAGCATATCAGCTGTATGGCCAGACATTTACCCTGTGAACCTTGTTCTAAGCACTGTACACTAGCATATCAGCTGTATGGCCAGACATTTACTCTGTGAGCCTTGTTCTAAGCACTGTACCCTAGCATATCAGCTGTATGGCCAGACATTTACCCTGTGAGCCTTGTTCTAAGCACTGTACCCTAGCATATCAGCTGTATGGCCAGACATTTACCCTGTGAACCTTGTTCTAAGCACTGTACCCTAGCATATCAGCTGTATGGCCAGACATTTACTCTGTGAGCCTTGTTCTAAGCACTGTACACTAGCATATCATCTGTATGGCCAGACATTTACTCTGTGAGCCTTGTTCTAAGCACTGTACCCTAGCATATCAGCTGTATGGCCAGATATTTACCCTGTGAGCCTTGTTCTAAGCACTGTACACTAGCATATCAGCTGTATGGCCAGACATTTACTCTGTGAGCCTTGTTCTAAGCACTGTACCCTAGCATATCAGCTGTATGGCCAGACATTTACCCTGTGAGCCTTGTTCTAAGCACTGTACCCTAGCATATCAGCTGTATGGCCAGACATTTACTCTGTAAGCCTTGTTCTAAGCACTGTACCCTAGCATATCAGCTGTATGGCCAGACATTTACTCTGTGAGCCTTGTTCTAAGCACTGTACCCTAGCATATCAGCTGTATGGCCAGACATTTACTCTGTGAGCCTTGTTCTAAGCACTGTACCCTAGCATATCAGCTGTATGGCCAGACATTTACTCTGTGAGCCTTGTTCTAAGCACTGTACACTAGCATATCAGCTGTATGGCCAGACATTTACTCTGTGAGCCTTGTTCTAAGCACTGTACCCTAGCATATCAGCTGTATGGCCAGACATTTACCCTGTGAGCCTTGTTCTAAGCACTGTACCCTAGCATATCAGCTGTATGGCCAGACATTTACCCTGTGAGCCTTGTTCTAAGCACTGTACACTAGCATATCAGCTGTATGGCCAGACATTTACTCTGTCAGCCTTGTTCTAAGCACTGTACACTAGCATATCAGCTGTATGGCCAGATATTTACCCTGTGAGCCTTGTTCTAAGCACTGTACACTAGCATATCAGCTGTATGGCCAGACATTTACCCTGTGAGCCTTGTTCTAAGCACTGTACCCTAGCATATCAGCTGTATGGCCAGACATTTACTCTGTGAGCCTTGTTCTAAGCACTGTACCCTAGCATATCAGCTGTATGGCCAGACATTTACCCTGTGAGCCTTGTTCTAAGCACTGTACCCTAGCATATCAGCTGTATGGCCAGACATTTACTCTGTAAGCCTTGTTCTAAGCACTGTACCCTAGCATATCAGCTGTATGGCCAGACATTTACCCTGTGAGCCTTGTTCTAAGCACTGTACCCTAGCATATCAGCTGTATGGCCAGACATTTACCCTGTGAGCCTTGTTCTAAGCACTGTACCCTAGCATATCAGCTGTATGGCCAGACATTTACTCTGTCAGCCTTGTTCTAAGCACTGTACCCTAGCATATCAGCTGTATGGCCAGACATTTACTCTGTGAGCCTTGTTCTAAGCACTGTACCCTAGCATATCAGCTGTATGGCCAGACATTTACTCTGTGAGCCTTGTTCTAAGCACTGTACCCTAGCATATCAGCTGTATGGCCAGACATTTACCCTGTGAGCCTTGTTCTAAGCACTGTACACTAGCATATCAGCTGTATGGCCAGACATTTACTCTGTGAGCCTTGTTCTAAGCACTGTACCCTAGCATATCAGCTGTATGGCCAGACATTTACCCTGTGAGCCTTGTTCTAAGCACTGTACCCTAGCATATCAGCTGTATGGCCAGACATTTACTCTGTGAGCCTTGTTCTAAGCACTGTACCCTAGCATATCAGCTGTATGGCCAGACATTACTCTGTGAGCCTTGTTCTAAGCACTGTACACTAGCATATCAGCTGTATGGCCAGACATTTACTCTGTGAGCCTTGTTCTAAGCACTGTACACTAGCATATCAGCTGTATGGCCAGACATTACTCTGTGAGCCTTGTTCTAAGCACTGTACACTAGCATATCAGCTGTATGGCCAGACATTTACTCTGTGAGCCTTGTTCTAAGCACTGTACCCTAGCATATCAGCTGTATGGCCAGACATTTACTCTGTGAGCCTTGTTCTAAGCACTATACACTAGCATATCAGCTGTATGGCCAGACATTTACTCTGTGAGCCTTGTTCTAAGCACTGTACCCTAGCATATCAGCTGTATGGCCAGACATTTACTCTGTGAGCCTTGCTCTAAGCACTGTACCCTAGCATATCAGCTGTATGGCCAGACATTTACTCTGTGAGCCTTGTTCTAAGCACTGTACCCTAGCATATCAGCTGTATGGCCAGACATTTACCCTGTGAGCCTTGTTCTAAGCACTGTACCCTAGCATATCAGCTGTATGGCCAGACATTTACTCTGTGAGCCTTGTTCTAAGCACTGTACCCTAGCATATCAGCTGTATGGCCAGACATTTACTCTGTGAGCCTTGCTCTAAGCACTGTACCCTAGCATATCAGCTGTATGGCCAGACATTTACTCTGTGAGCCTTGTTCTAAGCACTGTACCCTAGCATATCAGCTGTATGGCCAGACATTTACTCTGTGAGCCTTGTTCTAAGCACTGTACCCTAGCATATCAGCTGTATGGCCAGACATTTACTCTGTGAGCCTTGTTCTAAGCACTGTACCCTAGCATATCAGCTGTATGGCCAGACATTTACCCTGTGAGCCTTGTTCTAGACACTGTACCCTAGCATATCAGCTGTATGGCCAGACATTTACTCTGTGAGCCTTGTTCTAAGCACTGTACCCTAGCATATCAGCTGTATGGCCAGACATTTACTCTGTGAGCCTTGTTCTAAGCACTGTACACTAGCATATCAGCTGTATGGCCAGACATTTACTCTGTGAGCCTTGTTCTAAGCACTGTACCCTAGCATATCAGCTGTATGGCCAGACATTTACCCTGTGAGCCTTGTTCTAAGCACTGTACCCTAGCATATCAGCTGTATGGCCAGACATTTACTCTGTGAGCCTTGTTCTAAGCACTGTACACTAGCATATCAGCTGTATGGCCAGACATTTACTCTGTGAGCCTTGTTCTAAGCAATGTACACTAGCATATCAGCTGTATGGCCAGACATTTACTCTGTGAGCCTTGTTCTAAGCACTGTACACTAGCATATCAGCTGTATGGCCAGACATTTACCCTGTGAGCCTTGTTCTAAGCAATGTACCCTAGCATATCAGCTGTATGGCCAGACATTTACCCTGTGAGCCTTGTTCTAAGCACTGTACACTAGCATATCATCTGTATGGCCAGACATTTACTCTGTGAGCCTTGTTCTAAGCACTGTACCCTAGCATATCAGCTGTATGGCCAGACATTACTCTGTGAGCCTTGTTCTAAGCACTGTACACTAGCATATCATCTGTATGGCCAGACATTTACTCTGTGAGCCTTGTTCTAAGCACTGTACCCTAGCATATCAGCTGTATGGCCAGACATTACTCTGTGAGCCTTGTTCTAAGCACTGTACACTAGCATATCAGCTGTATGGCCAGACATTTACTCTGTGAGCCTTGTTCTAAGCACTGTACCCTAGCATATCAGCTGTATGGCCAGACATTTACTCTGTGAGCCTTGTTCTAAGCACTGTACACTAGCATATCAGCTGTATGGCCAGACATTTACTCTGTGAGCCTTGTTCTAAGCACTGTACCCTAGCATATCAGCTGTATGGCCAGACATTTACTCTGTGAGCCTTGTTCTAAGCACTGTACCTTAGCATATCAGCTGTATGGCCAGACATTTACCCTGTGAGCCTTGTTCTAAGCACTGTACCCTAGCATATCAGCTGTATGGCCAGACATTTACTCTGTGAGCCTTGTTCTAAGCACTGTACACTAGCATATCAGCTGTATGGCCAGACATTTACCCTGTGAGCCTTGTTCTAAGCACTGTACACTAGCATATCAGCTGTATGGCCAGACATTTACCCTGTGAGCCTTGTTCTAAGCACTGTACACTAGCATATCAGCTGTATGGCCAGACATTTACTCTGTGAGCCTTGTTCTAAGCACTGTACCCTAGCATATCAGCTGTATGGCCAGACATTTACTCTGTGAGCCTTGTTCTAAGCACTGTACCCTAGCATATCAGCTGTATGGCCAGATATTTACCCTGTGAGCCTTGTTCTAAGCACTGTACCCTAGCATATCAGCTGTATGGCCAGACATTTACTCTGTGAGCCTTGTTCTAAGCACTGTACCTTAGCATATCAGCTGTATGGCCAGACATTTACCCTGTGAGCCTTGTTCTAAGCACTGTACCCTAGCATATCAGCTGTATGGCCAGACATTTACTCTGTGAGCCTTGTTCTAAGCACTGTACACTAGCATATCAGCTGTATGGCCAGACATTTACCCTGTGAGCCTTGTTCTAAGCACTGTACACTAGCATATCAGCTGTATGGCCAGACATTTACCCTGTGAGCCTTGTTCTAAGCACTGTACACTAGCATATCAGCTGTATGGCCAGACATTTACTCTGTGAGCCTTGTTCTAAGCACTGTACCCTAGCATATCAGCTGTATGGCCAGACATTTACTCTGTGAGCCTTGTTCTAAGCACTGTACCCTAGCATATCAGCTGTATGGCCAGATATTACCCTGTGAGCCTTGTTCTAAGCACTGTACCCTAGCATATCAGCTGTATGGCCAGACATTTACTCTGTGAGCCTTGTTCTAAGCACTGTACCCTAGCATATCAGCTGTATGGCCAGACATTTACTCTGTGAGCCTTGTTCTAAGCACTGTACACTAGCATATCAGCTGTATGGCCAGACATTTACCCTGTGAGCCTTGTTCTAAGCACTGTACCCTAGCATATCAGCTGTATGGCCAGACATTTACCCTGTGAGCCTTGTTCTAAGCACTGTACACTAGCATATCAGCTGTATGGCCAGATATTTACTCTGTGAGCCTTGTTCTAAGCACTGTACCCTAGCATATCAGCTGTATGGCCAGACATTTACTCTGTGAGCCTTGTTCTAAGCACTGTACCCTAGCGTATCAGCTGTATGGCCAGACATTTACTCTGTGAGCCTTGTTCTAAGCACTGTACACTAGCATATCAGCTGTATGGCCAGACATTTACCCTGTGAGCCTTGTTCTAAGCACTGTACACTAGCATATCAGCTGTATGGCCAGACATTTACCCTGTGAGCCTTGTTCTAAGCACTGTACCCTAGCATATCAGCTGTATGGCCAGACATTTACCCTGTGAGCCTTGTTCTAAGCACTGTACCCTAGCATATCAGTTGTATGGCCAGACATTTACTCTGTGAGCCTTGTTCTAAGCACTGTACACTAGCATATCAGCTGTATGGCCAGACATTTACTCTGTGAGCCTTGTTCTAAGCACTGTACCCTAGCATATCAGCTGTATGGCCAGACATTTACTCTGTGAGCCTTGTTCTAAGCACTGTACCCTAGCATATCAGCTGTATGTCCAGACATTTACTCTGTGAGCCTTGTTCTAAGCACTGTACCCTAGCATATCAGCTGTATGGCCAGACATTTACTCTGTGAGCCTTGTTCTAAGCACTGTACCCTAGCATATCAGCTGTATGGCCAGACATTTACTCTGTGAGCCTTGTTCTAAGCACTGTACCCTAGCATATCAGCTGTATGGCCAGACATTTACCCTGTGAGCCTTGTTCTAAGCACTGTACCCTAGCATATCAGCTGTATGGCCAGACATTTACTCTGTGAGCCTTGTTCTAAGCACTGTACACTAGCATATCAGCTGTATGGCCAGACATTTACCCTGTGAGCCTTGTTCTAAGCACTGTACACTAGCATATCAGCTGTATGGCCAGACATTTACTCTGTGAGCCTTGTTCTAAGCACTGTACCCTAGCATATCAGCTGTATGGCCAGACATTTACCCTGTGAGCCTTGTTCTAAGCACTGTACCCTAGCATATCAGTTGTATGGCCAGACATTTACTCTGTGAGCCTTGTTCTAAGCACTGTACCCTAGCATATCAGTTGTATGGCCAGACATTTACTCTGTGAGCCTTGTTCTAAGCACTGTACCCTTGCATATCAGCTGTATGGCCAGACATTTACTCTGTGAGCCTTGTTCTAAGCACTGTACCCTAGCATATCAGCTGTATGGCCAGACATTTACTCTGTGAGCCTTGTTCTAAGCACTGTACCCTAGCATATCAGCTGTATGGCCAGATATTACCCTGTGAGCCTTGTTCTAAGCACTGTACCCTAGCATATCAGCTGTATGGCCAGACATTTACTCTGTGAGCCTTGTTCTAAGCACTGTACACTAGCATATCAGCTGTATGGCCAGACATTTACCCTGTGAGCCTTGTTCTAAGCACTGTACCCTAGCATATCAGCTGTATGGCCAGACATTTACCCTGTGAGCCTTGTTCTAAGCACTGTACACTAGCATATCAGCTGTATGGCCAGACATTTACTCTGTGAGCCTTGTTCTAAGCACTGTACCCTAGCATATCAGCTGTATGTCCAGACATTTACCCTGTGAGCCTTGTTCTAAGCACTGTACCCTAGCATATCAGCTGTATGGCCAGACATTTACTCTGTGAGCCTTGTTCTAAGCACTGTACCCTAGCATATCAGCTGTATGGCCAGACATTTACCCTGTGAGCCTTGTTATAAGCACTGTACACTAGCATATCAGCTGTATGGCCAGACTTTTACTCTGTGAGCCTTGTTCTAAGCACTGTACCCTAGCATATCAGCTGTATGGCCAGACATTTACTCTGTGAGCCTTGTTATAAGCACTGTACACTAGCATATCAGCTGTATGGCCAGATATTTACTCTGTGAGCCTTGTTCTCAGCACTGTACCCTAGCATATCAGCTGTATGGCCAGACATTTACCCTGTGAGCCTTGTTCTAAGCACTGTACACTAGCATATCAGCTGTATGGCCAGACATTTACCCTGTGAGCCTTGTTCTAAGCACTGTACCCTAGCATATCAGCTGTATGTCCAGACATTTACTCTGTGAGCCTTGTTCTCAGCACTGTACCCTAGCATATCAGCTGTATGGCCAGACATTTACTCTGTGAGCCTTGTTCTCAGCACTGTACCCTAGCATATCAGCTGTATGGCCAGACATTTACTCTGTGAGCCTTGTTCTCAGCACTGTACCCTAGCATATCAGCTGTATGGCCAGACATTTACTCTGTGAGCCTTGTTCTAAGCACTGTACCCTAGCATATCAGCTGTATGGCCAGACATTTACCCTGTGAGCCTTGTTCTAAGCACTGTACCCTAGCATATTAGCTGTATGGCCAGACATTTACTCTGTGAGCCTTGTTCTAAGCACTGTACCCTAGCATATTAGCTGTATGGCCAGACATTTACTCTGTGAGCCTTGTTCTAAGCACTGTACCCTAGCATATTAGCTGTATGGCCAGACATTTACTCTGTGAGCCTTGATCTAAGCACTGTACACTAGCATATCAGCTGTATGGCCAGACATTTACTCTGTGAGCCTTGTTCTAAGCACTGTACCCTAGCATATCAGCTGTATGGCCAGACATTTACCCTGTGAGCCTTGTTCTAAGCACTGTACCCTAGCATATCAGCTGTATGGCCAGACATTTACTCTGTGAGCCTTGTTCTAAGCACTGTACCCTAGCATATCAGCTGTATGGCCAGACATTTACCCTGTGAGCCTTGTTCTAAGCACTGTACCCTAGCATATCAGCTGTATGGCCAGACATTTACTCTGTGAGCCTTGTTCTAAGCACTGTACCCTAGCATATCAGCTGTATGGCCAGACATTTACTCTGTGAGCCTTGTTCTAAGCACTGTACACTAGCATATCAGCTGTATGGCCAGACATTTACTCTGTGAGCCTTGTTCTAAGCACTGTACCCTAGCATATCAGCTGTATGGCCAGACATTTACCCTGTGAACTTTGTTCTAAGCACTGTACCCTAGCATATCAGCTGTATGGCCAGACATTTACCCTGTGAGCCTTGTTCTAAGCACTGTACCCTAGCATATCAGCTGTATGGCCAGACATTTACTCTGTAAGCCTTGTTCTAAGCACTGTACCCTAGCATATCAGCTGTATGGCCAGACATTTACTCTGTGAGCCTTGTTCTAAGCACTGTACCCTAGCATATCAGCTGTATGGCCAGACATTTACTCTGTGAGCCTTGTTCTAAGCACTGTACCCTAGCATATCAGCTGTATGGCCAGACATTTACTCTGTGAGCCTTGTTCTAAGCACTGTACCCTAGCATATCAGCTGTATGGCCAGACATTTACTCTGTGAGCCTTGTTCTAAGCACTGTACACTAGCATATCAGCTGTATGGCCAGACATTTACCCTGTGAGCCTTGTTCTAAGCACTGTACACTAGCATATCAGCTGTATGGCCAGACATTTACTCTGTCAGCCTTGTTCTAAGCACTGTACACTAGCATATCAGCTGTATGGCCAGATATTTACCCTGTGAGCCTTGTTCTAAGCACTGTACACTAGCATATCAGCTGTATGGCCAGACATTTACCCTGTGAGCCTTGTTCTAAGCACTGTACCCTAGCATATCAGCTGTATGGCCAGACATTTACTCTGTGAGCCTTGTTCTAAGCACTGTACCCTAGCATATCAGCTGTATGGCCAGACATTTACCCTGTGAGCCTTGTTCTAAGCACTGTACCCTAGCATATCAGCTGTATGGCCAGACATTTACCCTGTTAGCTTTGTTCTAAGCACTGTACCCTAGCATATCAGCTGTATGGCCAGACATTTACCCTGTGAGCCTTGTTCTAAGCACTGTACCCTAGCATATCAGCTGTATGGCCAGACATTTACCCTGTGAGCCTTGTTCTAAGCACTGTACCCTAGCATATCAGCTGTATGGCCAGACATTTACCCTGTGAGCCTTGTTCTAAGCACTGTACCCTAGCATATCAGCTGTATGGCCAGACATTTACTCTGTCAGCCTTGTTCTAAGCACTGTACCCTAGCATATCAGCTGTATGGCCAGACATTTACTCTGTGAGCCTTGTTCTAAGCACTGTACCCTAGCATATCAGCTGTATGGCCAGACATTTACCCTGTTAGCTTTGTTCTAAGCACTGTACCCTAGCATATCAGCTGTATGGCCAGACATTTACCCTGTGAGCCTTGTTCTAAGCACTGTACCCTAGCATATCAGCTGTATGGCCAGACATTTACCCTGTGAGCCTTGTTCTAAGCACTGTACCCTAGCATATCAGCTGTATGGCCAGACATTTACTCTGTGAGCCTTGTTCTAAGCACTGTACCCTAGCATATCAGCTGTATGGCCAGACATTTACTCTGTGAGCCTTGCTCTAAGCACTGTACCCTAGCATATCAGCTGTATGGCCAGACATTTACTCTGTGAGCCTTGTTCTAAGCACTGTACCCTAGCATATCAGCTGTATGGCCAGACATTTACTCTGTGAGCCTTGTTCTAAGCACTGTACCCTAGCATATCAGCTGTATGGCCAGACATTTACTCTGTGAGCCTTGTTCTAAGCACTGTACCCTAGCATATCAGCTGTATGGCCAGACATTTACTCTGTGAGCCTTGTTCTAAGCACTGTACCCTAGCATATCAGCTGTATGGCCAGACATTTACCCTGTGAGCCTTGTTCTAAGCACTGTACCCTAGCATATCAGCTGTATGGCCAGACATTTACTCTGTGAGCCTTGTTCTAAGCACTGTACCCTAGCATATCAGCTGTATGGCCAGACATTTACTCTGTGAGCCTTGTTCTAAGCACTGTACCCTAGCATATCAGCTGTATGGCCAGACATTTACTCTGTGAGCCTTGTTCTAAGCACTGTACCCTAGCATATCAGCTGTATGGCCAGACATTTACTCTGTGAGCCTTGTTCTAAGCACTGTACCCTAGCATATCAGCTGTATGGCCAGACATTTACCCTGTGAGCCTTGTTCTAAGCACTGTACACTAGCATATCAGCTGTATGGCCAGACATTTACCCTGTGAGCCTTGTTCTAAGCACTGTACCCTAGCATATCAGCTGTATGGCCAGACATTTACCCTGTGAGCCTTGTTCTAAGCACTGTACACTAGCATATCAGCTGTATGGCCAGACATTTACTCTGTGAGCCTTGTTCTAAGCACTGTACCCTAGCATATCAGCTGTATGGCCAGACATTTACCCTGTGAGCCTTGTTCTAAGCACTGTACCCTAGCATATCAGCTGTATGGCCAGACATTTACTCTGTGAGCCTTGTTCTAAGCACTGTACACTAGCATATCAGCTGTATGGCCAGACATTTACTCTGTGAGCCTTGTTCTAAGCACTGTACCCTAGCATATCAGCTGTATGGCCAGACATTTACTCTGTGAGCCTTGTTCTAAGCACTGTACCCTAGCATATCAGCTGTATGTCCAGACATTTACTCTGTGAGCCTTGTTCTAAGCACTGTACCCTAGCATATCAGCTGTATGGCCAGACATTTACTCTGTGAGCCTTGTTCTAAGCACTGTACCCTAGCATATCAGCTGTATGGCCAGACATTTACCCTGTGAGCCTTGTTCTAAGCACTGTACACTAGCATATCAGCTGTATGGCCAGACATTTACTCTGTGAGCCTTGTTCTAAGCACTGTACCCTAGCATATCAGCTGTATGGCCAGACATTTACTCTGTGAGCCTTGTTCTAAGCACTGTACCCTAGCATATCAGCTGTATGGCCAGACATTTACTCTGTGAGCCTTGTTCTAAGCACTGTACCCTAGCATATCAGCTGTATGGCCAGACATTTACCCTGTGAGCCTTGTTCTAAGCACTGTACCCTAGCATATCAGCTGTATGGCCAGACATTACTCTGTGAGCCTTGTTCTAAGCACTGTACCCTAGCATATCAGCTGTATGGCCAGACATTTACTCTGTGAGCCTTGTTCTAAGCACTGTACCCTAGCATATCAGCTGTATGGCCAGACATTTACCCTGTGAGCCTTGTTCTAAGCACTGTACCCTAGCATATCAGCTGTATGGCCAGACATTTACTCTGTGAGCCTTGTTCTAAGCACTGTACACTAGCATATCAGCTGTATGGCCAGACATTTACCCTGTGAGCCTTGTTCTAAGCACTGTACACTAGCATATCAGCTGTATGGCCAGACATTTACTCTGTGAGCCTTGTTCTAAGCACTGTACACTAGCATATCAGTTGTATGGCCAGACATTTACTCTGTGAGCCTTGTTCTAAGCACTGTACCCTTGCATATCAGCTGTATGGCCAGACATTTACTCTGTGAGCCTTGTTCTAAGCACTGTACACTAGCATATCAGCTGTATGGCCAGACATTTACCCTGTGAGCCTTGTTCTAAGCACTGTACACTAGCATATCAGCTGTATGGCCAGACATTTACCCTGTGAGCCTTTTTCTAAGCACTGTACCCTAGCATATCAGCTGTATGGCCAGACATTTACTCTGTGAGCCTTTTTCTAAGCACTGTACCCTAGCATATCAGCTGTATGGCCAGACATTTACTCTGTGAGCCTTGTTCTAAGCACTGTACACTAGCATATCAGCTGTATGGCCAGATATTTACCCTGTGAGCCTTGTTCTAAGCACTGTACACTAGCATATCAGCTGTATGGCCAGACATTTACCCTGTGAGCCTTGTTCTAAGCACTGTACCCTAGCATATCAGCTGTATGGCCAGACATTTACTCTGTGAGCCTTGTTCTAAGCACTGTACACTAGCATATCAGCTGTATGGCCAGACATTTACTCTGTGAGCCTTGTTCTAAGCACTGTACCCTAGCATATCAGCTGTATGGCCAGACATTTACTCTGTGAGCCTTGTTCTAAGCACTGTACCCTAGCATATCAGCTGTATGGCCAGACATTTACTCTGTGAGCCTTGTTCTAAGCACTGTACCCTAGCATATCAGCTGTATGGCCAGACATTTACCCTGTGAGCCTTGTTCTAAGCACTGTACCCTAGCATATCAGCTGTATGGCCAGACATTTACTCTGTGAGCCTTGTTCTAAGCACTGTACCCTAGCATATCAGCTGTATGGCCAGACATTTACCCTGTGAGCCTTGTTCTAAGCACTGTACCCTAGCATATCAGCTGTATGGCCAGACATTTACTCTGTGAGCCTTGTTCTAAGCACTGTACCCTAGCATATCAGCTGTATGGCCAGACATTTACTCTGTGAGCCTTGTTCTAAGCACTGTACACTAGCATATCAGCTGTATGGCCAGACATTTACTCTGTGAGCCTTGTTCTAAGCACTGTACCCTAGCATATCAGCTGTATGGCCAGACATTTACCCTGTGAGCTTTGTTCTAAGCACTGTACCCTAGCATATCAGCTGTATGGCCAGACATTTACTCTGTGAGCCTTGTTCTAAGCACTGTACACTAGCATATCAGCTGTATGGCCAGACATTTACTCTGTGAGCCTTGTTCTAAGCACTGTACCCTAGCATATCAGCTGTATGGCCAGACATTTACTCTGTGAGCCTTGTTCTAAGCACTGTACACTAGCATATCAGCTGTATGGCCAGACATTTACTCTGTGAGCCTTGTTCTAAGCACTGTACACTAGCATATCAGCTGTATGGCCAGACATTTACCCTGTGAGCCTTGTTCTAAGCACTGTACCCTAGCATATCAGCTGTATGGCCAGACATTTACCCTGTGAGCCTTGTTCTAAGCACTGTACACTAGCATATCATCTGTGTGGCCAGACATTTACTCTGTGAGCCTTGTTCTAAGCACTGTACCCTAGCATATCAGCTGTATGGCCAGACATTACTCTGTGAGCCTTGTTCTAAGCACTGTACACTAGCATATCAGCTGTATGGCCAGACATTTACTCTGTGAGCCTTGTTCTAAGCACTGTACCCTAGCATATCAGCTGTATGGCCAGACATTTACTCTGTGAGCCTTGTTCTAAGCACTGTACACTAGCATATCAGCTGTATGGCCAGACATTTACTCTGTGAGCCTTGTTCTAAGCACTGTACCCTAGCATATCAGCTGTATGGCCAGACATTTACTCTGTGAGCCTTGTTCTAAGCACTGTACCCTAGCATATCAGCTGTATGGCCAGACATTTACCCTGTGAGCCTTGTTCTAAGCACTGTACCCTAGCATATCAGCTGTATGGCCAGACATTTACTCTGTGAGCCTTGTTCTAAGCACTGTACACTAGCATATCAGCTGTATGGCCAGACATTTACTCTGTGAGCCTTTTTCTAAGCACTGTACCCTAGCATATCAGCTGTATGGCCAGACATTTACTCTGTGAGCCTTGTTCTAAGCACTGTACACTAGCATATCAGCTGTATGGCCAGACATTTACTCTGTGAGCCTTGTTCTAAGCACTGTACACTAGCATATCAGCTGTATGGCCAGACATTTACTCTGTGAGCCTTGTTCTAAGCACTGTACCCTAGCATATCAGCTGTATGGCCAGACATTTACTCTGTGAGCCTTGTTCTAAGCACTGTACCCTAGCATATCAGCTGTATGGCCAGACATTTACTCTGTGAGCCTTGTTCTAAGCACTGTACCCTAGCATATCAGCTGTATGGCCAGACATTTACTCTGTGAGCCTTGTTCTAAGCACTGTACCCTAGCATATCAGCTGTATGGCCAGACATTTACTCTGTGAGCCTTGTTCTAAGCACTGTACCCTAGCATATCAGCTGTATGGCCAGACATTTACTCTGTGAGCCTTGTTCTAAGCACTGTACCCTAGCATATCAGCTGTATGGCCAGACATTTACCCTGTGAGCCTTGTTCTAAGCACTGTACACTAGCATATCAGCTGTATGGCCAGACATTTACTCTGTGAGCCTTGTTCTAAGCACTGTACCCTAGCATATCAGCTGTATGGCCAGACATTTACCCTGTGAGCCTTGTTCTAAGCACTGTACCCTAGCATATCAGCTGTATGGCCAGACATTTACTCTGTGAGCCTTGTTCTAAGCACTGTACACTAGCATATCAGCTGTATGGCCAGACATTTACTCTGTGAGCCTTGTTCTAAGCACTGTACCCTAGCATATCAGCTGTATGGCCAGACATTTACTCTGTGAGCCTTGTTCTAAGCACTGTACCCTAGCATATCAGCTGTATGTCCAGACATTTACTCTGTGAGCCTTGTTCTAAGCACTGTACCCTAGCATATCAGCTGTATGGCCAGACATTTACTCTGTGAGCCTTGTTCTAAGCACTGTACCCTAGCATATCAGCTGTATGGCCAGACATTTACCCTGTGAGCCTTGTTCTAAGCACTGTACACTAGCATATCAGCTGTATGGCCAGACATTTACTCTGTGAGCCTTGTTCTAAGCACTGTACCCTAGCATATCAGCTGTATGGCCAGACATTTACTCTGTGAGCCTTGTTCTAAGCACTGTACCCTAGCATATCAGCTGTATGGCCAGACATTTACTCTGTGAGCCTTGTTCTAAGCACTGTACCCTAGCATATCAGCTGTATGGCCAGACATTTACCCTGTGAGCCTTGTTCTAAGCACTGTACCCTAGCATATCAGCTGTATGGCCAGACATTACTCTGTGAGCCTTGTTCTAAGCACTGTACCCTAGCATATCAGCTGTATGGCCAGACATTTACTCTGTGAGCCTTGTTCTAAGCACTGTACCCTAGCATATCAGCTGTATGGCCAGACATTTACCCTGTGAGCCTTGTTCTAAGCACTGTACCCTAGCATATCAGCTGTATGGCCAGACATTTACTCTGTGAGCCTTGTTCTAAGCACTGTACACTAGCATATCAGCTGTATGGCCAGACATTTACCCTGTGAGCCTTGTTCTAAGCACTGTACACTAGCATATCAGCTGTATGGCCAGACATTTACTCTGTGAGCCTTGTTCTAAGCACTGTACACTAGCATATCAGTTGTATGGCCAGACATTTACTCTGTGAGCCTTGTTCTAAGCACTGTACCCTTGCATATCAGCTGTATGGCCAGACATTTACTCTGTGAGCCTTGTTCTAAGCACTGTACACTAGCATATCAGCTGTATGGCCAGACATTTACCCTGTGAGCCTTGTTCTAAGCACTGTACCCTAGCATATCAGCTGTATGGCCAGACATTTACCCTGTGAGCCTTGTTCTAAGCACTGTACCCTAGCATATCAGTTGTATGGCCAGACATTTACTCTGTGAGCCTTGTTCTGAGCACTGTACCCTAGCATATCAGTTGTATGGCCAGACATTTACTCTGTGAGCCTTGTTCTAAGCACTGTACCCTTGCATATCAGCTGTATGGCCAGACATTTACTCTGTGAGCCTTGTTCTAAGCACTGTACCCTAGCATATCAGCTGTATGGCCAGACATTTACCCTGTGAGCCTTGTTCTAAGCACTGTACACTAGCATATCAGCTGTATGGCCAGACATTTACTCTGTGAGCCTTGTTCTAAGCATTGTACCCTAGCATATCAGCTGTATGTCCAGACATTTACCCTGTGAGCCTTGTTCTAAGCACTGTACCCTAGCATATCAGCTGTATGGCCAGACTTTTACTCTGTGAGCCTTGTTCTAAGCACTGTACCCTAGCATATCAGCTGTATGGCCAGACATTTACTCTGTGAGCCTTGTTCTAAGCACTGTACACTAGCATATCAGCTGTATGGCCAGATATTTACTCTGTGAGCCTTGTTCTCAGCACTGTACCCTAGCATATCAGCTGTATGGCCAGACATTTACCCTGTGAGCCTTGTTCTAAGCACTGTACACTAGCATATCAGCTGTATGGCCAGACATTTACCCTGTGAGCCTTGTTCTAAGCACTGTACCCTAGCATATCAGCTGTATGTCCAGACATTTACTCTGTGAGCCTTGTTCTCAGCACTGTACCCTAGCATATCAGCTGTATGGCCAGACATTTACTCTGTGAGCCTTGTTCTCAGCACTGTACCCTAGCATATCAGCTGTATGGCCAGACATTTACTCTGTGAGCCTTGTTCTCAGCACTGTACCCTAGCATATCAGCTGTATGGCCAGACATTTACTCTGTGAGCCTTGTTCTAAGCACTGTACACTAGCATATCAGCTGTATGGCCAGACATTTACTCTGTGAGCCTTGTTCTAAGCACTGTACCCTAGCATATTAGCTGTATGGCCAGACATTTACCCTGTGAGCCTTGTTCTAAGCACTGTACTCTAGCATATCAGCTGTATGGCCAGACATTTACCCTGTGAGCCTTGTTCTAAGCACTGTACCCTAGCATATCAGCTGTATGGCCAGACATTTACTCTGTGAGCCTTGTTCTAAGCACTGTACACTAGCATATCAGCTGTATGGCCAGACATTTACTCTGTGAGCCTTGTTCTAAGCACTGTACACTAGCATATCAGCTGTATGGCCAGACATTTACTCTGTGAGCCTTGTTCTAAGCACTGTACCCTAGCATATCAGCTGTATGGCCAGACATTTACCCTGTGAGCCTTGTTCTAAGCACTGTACCCTAGCATATCAGCTGTATGGCCAGACATTTACTCTGTGAGCCTTGTTCTAACCACTGTACCCTAGCATATCAGCTGTATGGCCAGACATTTACCCTGTGAGCCTTGTTCTAAGCACTGTACCCTAGCATATCAGCTGTATGGCCAGACATTTACTCTGTGAGCCTTGTTCTAAGCACTGTACCCTAGCATATCAGCTGTATGGCCAGACATTTACCCTGTGAGCCTTGTTCTAAGCACTGTACCCTAGCATATCAGCTGTATGGCCAGACATTTACTCTGTGAGCCTTGTTCTAAGCACTGTACACTAGCATATCAGCTGTATGGCCAGACATTTACTCTGTGAGCCTTGATCTAAGCACTGTACACTAGCATATCAGCTGTATGGCCAGACATTTACTCTGTGAGCCTTGATCTAAGCACTGTACCCTAGCATATCAGCTGTATAGCCAGACATTTACTCTGTGAGCCTTGTTCTAAGCACTGTACACTAGCATATCAGCTGTATGGCCAGACATTTACTCTGTGAGCCTTGTTCTAAGCACTGTACCCTAGCATATCAGCTGTATGGCCAGACATTTACCCTGTGAGCCTTGTTCTAAGCACTGTACCCTAGCATATCAGCTGTATGGCCAGACATTTACTCTGTGAGCCTTGTTCTAAGCACTGTACCCTAGCATATCAGCTGTATGGCCAGACATTTACCCTGTGAGCCTTGTTCTAAGCACTGTACCCTAGCATATCAGCTGTATGGCCAGACATTTACTCTGTGAGCCTTGTTCTAAGCACTGTACCCTAGCATATCAGCTGTATGGCCAGACATTTACTCTGTGAGCCTTGTTCTAAGCACTGTACACTAGCATATCAGCTGCATGGCCAGACATTTACTCTGTGAGCCTTGTTCTAAGCACTGTACCCTAGCATATCAGCTGTATGGCCAGACATTTACCCTGTGAACTTTGTTCTAAGCACTGTACCCTAGCATATCAGCTGTATGGCCAGACATTTACCCTGTGAGCCTTGTTCTAAGCACTGTACCCTAGCATATCAGCTGTATGGCCAGACATTTACCCTGTGAACCTTGTTCTAAGCACTGTACCCTAGCATATCAGCTGTATGGCCAGACATTTACTCTGTAAGCCTTGTTCTAAGCACTGTACCCTAGCATATCAGCTGTATGGCCAGACATTTACTCTGTAAGCCTTGTTCTAAGCACTGTACCCTAGCATATCAGCTGTATGACCAGACATTTACCCTGTGAGCCTTGTTCTAAGCACTGTACCCTAGCATATCAGCTGTATGGCCAGACATTTACTCTGTCAGCCTTGTTCTAAGCACTGTACACTAGCATATCAGCTGTATGGCCAGACATTTACTCTGTGAGCCTTGTTCTAAGCACTGTACCCTAGCATATCAGCTGTATGGCCAGACATTTACCCTGTGAGCCTTGTTCTAAGCACTGTACCCTAGCATATCAGCTGTATGGCCAGACATTTACTCTGTAAGCCTTGTTCTAAGCACTGTACCCTAGCATATCAGCTGTATGGCCAGACATTTACTCTGTGAGCCTTGTTCTAAGCACTGTACACTAGCATATCAGCTGTATGGCCAGACATTTACTCTGTCAGCCTTGTTCTAAGCACTGTACACTAGCATATCAGCTGTATGGCCAGATATTTACCCTGTGAGCCTTGTTCTAAGCACTGTACCCTAGCATATCAGCTGTATGGCCAGACATTTACTCTGTGAGCCTTGTTCTAAGCACTGTACCCTAGCATATCAGCTGTATGGCCAGACATTTACCCTGTGAGCCTTGTTCTAAGCACTGTACCCTAGCATATCAGCTGTATGGCCAGACATTTACTCTGTAAGCCTTGTTCTAAGCACTGTACCCTAGCATATCAGCTGTATGGCCAGACATTTACCCTGTGAGCCTTGTTCTAAGCACTGTACCCTAGCATATCAGCTGTATGGCCAGACATTTACCCTGTGAGCCTTGTTCTAAGCACTGTACCCTAGCATATCAGCTGTATGGCCAGACATTTACTCTGTCAGCCTTGTTCTAAGCACTGTACCCTAGCATATCAGCTGTATGGCCAGACATTTACCCTGTGAGCCTTGTTCTAAGCACTGTACACTAGCATATCAGCTGTATGGCCAGACATTTACTCTGTGAGCCTTCTTCTAAGCACTGTACACTAGCATATCAGCTGTATGGCCAGACATTTACTCTGTGAGCCTTGTTCTAAGCACTGTACACTAGCATATCAGCTGTATGGCCAGACATTTACTCTGTGAGCCTTGTTCTAAGCACTGTACCCTAGCATATCAGCTGTATGGCCAGACATTTACTCTGTGAGCCTTGTTCTAAGCACTGTACCCTAGCATATCAGCTGTATGGCCAGACATTTACCCTGTGAGCCTTGTTCTAAGCACTGTACCCTAGCATATTAGCTGTATGGCCAGACATTTACTCTGTCAGCCTTGTTCTAAGCACTGTACCCTAGCATATCAGCTGTATGGCCAGACATTTACTCTGTGAGCCTTGTTCTAAGCACTGTACCCTAGCATATCAGCTGTATGGCCAGACATTTACCCTGTGAGCCTTGTTCTAAGCACTGTACACTAGCATATCAGCTGTATGGCCAGACATTTACTCTGTGAGCCTTGTTCTAAGCACTGTACCCTAGCATATCAGCTGTATGGCCAGACATTTACCCTGTGAGCCTTGTTCTAAGCACTGTACCCTAGCATATCAGCTGTATGGCCAGACATTTACTCTGTGAGCCTTGTTCTAAGCACTGTACACTAGCATATTGTCTTGCTAAATTCTACTAAAAATGGGGCTGAAAGCCCGTACTTACGAAGCGCTCACTGATATCCTAATCAGGCACGAATACTAATATTCTTTATAGCAAGATACTATTTATTTTAATAGCACATGAATATATATATAGTCAATGGTACATAGGCATAAGAACTATAGTCATAGAAACTTATACAATAACAGAAATATGCATCAACATTACCGTTATGTTGTAGCAATCCTTTCACATCGGAGGGAACTCGAGTTAAGATAAGGAATCAACATGGCATCTTGCATCACAGGAACAGTGCGTACGTACACTTCAATGTCCTGGAAGGTCTTCCCTACCTTAAGCGAGTTCCGTGTATATTTTATAGGAAAATATTGTAGGTTGTGTCTAAATGGTCACCAGCATATGACAGCTGAGTCATGTTCATGTAACTTGACCACAAAATGTTGTAGGTAACGGCAGCTTCCTGCACATTTCCAGCACATCCTGTCAGTTGACAACTGGCTGACCACAGTTTGACCAGTATTAGTGAAATATTGCAATGAGCCGTAAATTTCATCCTTAAAACTGTCTTTAAGCTAACCACAAGTTTCCTGTAAGTGGAACTGTAAATGTTACTTCCTTATTATCTAAAACTGCTTCAAGACATGTATTCCTTGGCATTAGTGAAATATTATCCAAAGGACATCTTCTTTGATACTGAATTATTGATGGATCAAATAATATCTGGGATCACTCCTATCTTTTGATCATGATCCCTATCTAATAGTCATTCAAACTTCAGTCATATCACATTGGTATCACAATCGGTCCTTGATCCCAGGGATTATTTTCCATCATCAGTATTCCACTAGAAGAAGATCACTCGGAATATACCATACCATGACCAAGAAATATTGTTTGCCACAAATTTTGTTTTCTTGGTTTGTTTAGATAAACGTTGAATCACAAATATAATCACTTTCACTACTTTTGTACAGTATATTAAAACTAAAAGCAATATTATCTGACAAGCTCCCTTGAATATCATGTGTTTTGGCATTTGCTCGATATTCAAAGGAATCATTACACATTACATTTCCCGATATGTTACTAGAAGTTTCACTAGTCCGATTTATGAACATATTGGCATAAGGCCATAACATATCATGAATTGTCTTTTCCACTAAGCTGGGTTTAAAAGCATCTACAGTATTTATAGCTGTCCCAAAACTTATTTTTATATTCCCCATAGGGATGAATCCCAGGTTAGTCAGTCCAGTCTTATTTCTTGGTACCCAAATTCTTCCCTTGAAAGCCAGATATTGCAAATTGGTGACTGTTGCATTCAAATTGCCTTGCCACCATGGAAGATTGATCCATCCCACTATGGAAATGGGTACTGTAGTATTCTATAGACGAACAGTTCGAGTGTCTTTATCAGCAAGATGATCAGAACAACTTTTCTACTTTAAGATTTCCTCCATCGATACCGGGACATCCAGATAAGGGATACTGGTGGCTGTAACCGGAGAATGTGTACAGATCCAGCAATCTGTGTGTTGAAAATGTGATGGTGCATCAGAAATTCATTCGCCACAGGTTCCTCCTGATGTAGACTTGTCCATCCAACGACCAGAGAGGCAAACATCAAACACAGGAATTTCTCCATCTCATCACTGTCGAGCTCTTCCCAGTAACCGATACCATGGATTCCGCTTATTTACCACACCTTCTGCAAATAAAGATACACTATTATTCTCGTAAATAACATTTTTCTTGTGGGACATATTCCCACTTTTCCACTCCTGGTCTCATTATCAGGAGAGTACGATCTTTTCTGACCGCTATTACCGCTGTCTCTGAGGGCGGTCCTTGGAGGTTTTGAATCCATATTTTTGCTCCTACATTTGTAATATTAGAGGATCCAAAACCTTTAGTACCCCGTATTGTTAATTCTGCTGGGGCAGTTCCTTCTCTTATTTCAGACAAGTTTATTGGAATTATTAACATCTGAGCCACCTTCTGGTGTTTCATCAATATCAAAGGTTCATTTCCCAAATTTAGCATCAGTACCTTGATTTCTCCCTGATGATCTGCATCTATTACCCCTCCCACCACTATGGCGCCTTTTAACACTAAACTAGAACAAGTGGCTATTTGACCATAATGATCCTTTGGTATATGGCAACCCAATCCTGTTGAAATTGGTTTTACCTTACCTGGGGGTACCACGACAGTTTCCAATGTACTGAGGTCTAAACCTGCTGAATAAGGCGTGGCTCTTTCTGGTGTGCCCAAACAGCTGTACCTTGCCTTGTCAACTGTTGGACTGACTTGTCTGATGGCTGCTGCTTTATCTGCTTCTGAATTAAACAAACGTTCAAGTGAGTTAGTAGGGACATGAGCATCGACATGAAATACAGTGGTCTTGGTAGATTGAATAATCCCTTCAATGTCTTGCCACACTTCCCTGACCATCTCAAACACATTTTGCTGTTCCTCTCCCCATTGGAACTCATATTTTTTACTCGTTACTTTGTACAAATGAGCCAACATTTGTCCCAAATGAGGGATATGTTGTCTCCAAAAATCAAACAATCCAATATAAGACTGAGTCTCCTGTTTGGATTTAGGGACCGGAAAATTAATAATTTTCTGTCTGGCATTGGGCAAGATCTCTCTGTGCCCCTTGTTCCACTGAATCCCTAGAAATGTTACCACCTGAGACGGTCCTTGAACCTTGGCATCACTGATTTCCCATCCTTTACTCCACATATGAGCAACCAGTTTTGTCAATTGATCTTTCACACTTTGCACATCTTGTCCTTGTATCATTATATCATTGATATAATGTGAGATCTGCATTTCCTTATGACAAGACATAACCCCAAAGGAGAATTTTCCTTCGGTTAGATTAAGAGTCATCCATTTTAGGATATCAATTCCCAAAATATATTCTGGTATAGGTACTACCAGCACCGTATACTGCTTGATAGGTAAATTACCTATCTTCAAAGCTACCTGTGTCTGAACCCTGGTGATCACTTGACCACCTAGTCCAGCAATTTTTACTCGAGGTCCTTTTATTTTTTCTGGGTTTCCATGAATTAAAGTAGCCTCCGCCCCCGTGTCAATCAAAGCTGGGACTCTTTGAATATTTCCCCCTTTCCAATGTATGCTAAGATTGACGTAGGGACATTCGTCCCTTTTCATCAATAGGGGGGCTTGGCTGGCTACCTATGGTAAATCACTTCCTTCTGAACTTTCATTTACACAGACTTCAGTCTGTGTATTAACCCTTCCTTCCGTGACCTTTGTGGCCACGCCTGCAGCCAGTTCTTCCAATGGATAAACTGACTGATAATCTTCCCAAGACACTTTCTTTGGGGGTTTTTCCCCTTTTCCTTCTGATTTCTTTACCTTGGGGGTTTTTGAACCCCCTTCCACATTTGTAGTGGTCACTTTCTTTGCAGATAGAACTTTCTGTTTGTACAACTTCCATAATTCTCCTGTCTCCTTTCCATCAATCCTTTCCTTATTGATCCCGGCTTTAAGCAAAGCCTGGAACATGTCTTTTCGAGGCACCCATGGGGCCTCCCCTACTGATTTCTCTTTCCAATCAGGATTGTTTGGCTTACTGTTACCAAGATGGCCTCCAGGGGATGGTTTATCCCACTGTCCCATATCCTGTAACTCCTTCATCCTCCCTAGAACTACACCGATTGATTCTCCAGTCAGCGCTACAGTTAAGGTTAAAATAACTGTTTTATATGCTGGAGGAGCATGTTTAACCAGCCTATTACTTATGCTGGCTGTCAATGGGTACTGGAGATAATCATCATCCAGTCCCAAAAGAGGAAGAGCATTCCTCATTGCTTCTTCCTTCAGTCTTTCCATACCATCTTTTAAGGTATACCAAGGTTTATCATTGATAGGAAAGTCTGCTTCTGATGGATATTTGTCCAGAAAAGCATGGGCTAAGATCATGATTAAGTTTTGAGTACCATGCTCATTATGATCAACAAAATAATTTTTTATTGATCTCTGAATTTCTGGGTCACGAGACATGGTGACAAATTTTGCCACGTCTCCGGCATCAAAGTGCACTTCACCTCCTCCGAGATCGTGCACCCTGACCAACCAGGGAATTTCTCCTTCTCCTGGTTTTTGTCTAAACTGTGTTAAAATGCTATCAACTTCTCCCTGAGAGTAATCTTCAATGGTTACTCGATTTTTTACATGAGGAATCGTTTTCTCATTTGTGATGGCATTACCATCTTCGTCATATTGCAGATTCCCCTGACCATCCCGGACATGTTCCCGGATGATCTCATTCTCTGTCCTCTCTAGGCGACCCCTTACTGGGTTAGCCTGAATCTTCCCTTTATGGCAATCCTCCTCATCAGATGATGAAGATGAATCCCACACATCCCCATCCCAAGTATCGGGATCCCAGTTTATAGAAGCTGAGGCGATACTTTTATGCACTTTGGTTTTATTTACTTTTCCTCTTCTTCTTTTCTTGTACTTATTTTGAGCAATTTTTATGGCAGCTTTTTCTGCCACATTCTGATAATGTTCCAATTTATCCTTCAACAGTCGGGTATTACATTCCATAACTGTTTTCAGGCAACCTAATTCTATCATCTTTTGTTCCACCTGGGAACTTTTCTTCTGCATCTTTAGCTTACGCTCATGCATTACACTATATGCACTTGCCAAAATCCAGATGCGCCGTCCTAAAGACACTACATCACCTGCTTTCACAGGGACACTACCGAATACATTCACAACATCAGTAGCTTCACTACCCATAAGCTTGTCCTGCCATTGTTTGTGCCGTGCTAAAGACACTACATCACCTGTTTTCACAGGGACACTACCGAATACATTCACATCAGTAGCTTCACTACCCATAAGCTTGTCCTGCCATTGTTCTGCCAATTCACAAGACACTACATCACCTGTTTTCACAGGGGCACCACTGAGTACATTCACAACATCAGTAGCTTCACAACCCTTAAGCTTGTCCTGCCATCGTTTGTGCCGTGCTAAAGACACTACATCACCTGTTTTCACAGGGACACTACCGAATACATTCACATCAGTAGCTTCACTACCCTTAAGCTTGTCCTGCCATTGTTCTGCCAATCCACAATTGACCAATTCATGTGCTATAAGATTGTAGGGAGCCTCAGTCCAGCCGGGGATCTCCACAACAACCTCCTTAACATTATCCTTACGTTTTCTGAACATTTTGACACTATGCAAAAAGATTGAAAAATATCTGGAAATTTGCCAAATATATGTTTTTAACTTCTAAATTACAAAAATTTGTTAAATTACTTCTTATAGAAGTAATCCTGCCGACTACGCCAATTTATGTCTTGCTAAATTCTACTAAAAATGGGGCTGAAAGCCCGTACTTACGAAGCGCTCACTGATATCCTAATCAGGCACGAATACTAATATTCTTTATAGCAAGATACTATTTATTTTAATAGCACATGAATATATATATAGTCAATGGTACATAGGCATAAGAACTATAGTCATAGAAACTTATACAATAACAGAAATATGCATCAACATTACCGTTATGTTGTAGCAATCCTTTCACATCGGAGGGAACTCGAGTTAAGATAAGGAATCAACATGGCATCTTGCATCACAGGAACAGTGCGTACGTACACTTCAATGTCCTGGAAGGTCTTCCCTACCTTAAGCGAGTTCCGTGTATATTTTATAGGAAAATATTGTAGGTTGTGTCTAAATGGTCACCAGCATATGACAGCTGAGTCATGTTCATGTAACTTGACCACAAAATGTTGTAGGTAACGGCAGCTTCCTGCACATTTCCAGCACATCCTGTCAGTTGACAACTGGCTGACCACAGTTTGACCAGTATTAGTGAAATATTGCAATGAGCCGTAAATTTCATCCTTAAAACTGTCTTTAAGCTAACCACAAGTTTCCTGTAAGTGGAACTGTAAATGTTACTTCCTTATTATCTAAAACTGCTTCAAGACATGTATTCCTTGGCATTAGTGAAATATTATCCAAAGGACATCTTCTTTGATACTGAATTATTGATGGATCAAATAATATCTGGGATCACTCCTATCTTTTGATCATGATCCCTATCTAATAGTCATTCAAACTTCAGTCATATCACATTGGTATCACACATATCAGCTGTATGGCCAGACATTTACTCTGTGAGCCTTGTTCTAAGCACTGTACACTAGCATATCAGCTGTATGGCCAGACATTTACTCTGTGAGCCTTGTTCTAAGCACTGTACCCTAGCATATCAGCTGTATGGCCAGACATTTACTCTGTGAGCCTTGTTCTAAGCACTGTACCCTAGCATATCAGCTGTATGGCCAGACATTTACCCTGTGAGCCTTGTTCTAAGCACTGTACCCTAGCATATCAGCTGTATGGCCAGACATTTACTCTGTGAGCCTTGTTCTAAGCACTGTACCCTAGTATATCAGCTGTATGGCCAGACATTTACTCTGTGAGCCTTGTTCTAAGCACTGTACACTAGCATATCAGCTGTATGGTCAGACATTTACCCTGTGAGCCTTGTTCTAAGCACTGTACCCTAGCATATCAGCTGTATGGCCAGACATTTACCCTGTGAGCCTTGTTCTAAGCACTGTACCCTAGCATATCAGCTGTATGGCCAGACATTTACCCTGTGAGCCTTGTTCTAAGCACTGTACACTAGCATATCAGCTGTATGGCCAGACATTTACTCTGTGAGCCTTGTTCTAAGCACTGTACCCTAGCATATCAGCTGTATGGCCAGACATTTACCCTGTGAGCCTTGTTCTAAGCACTGTACACTAGCATATCAGCTGTATGGCCAGACATTACTCTGTGAGCCTTGTTCTAAGCACTGTACACTAGCATATCAGCTGTATGGCCAGACATTTACTCTGTGAGCCTTGTTCTAAGCACTGTACCCTAGCATATCAGCTGTATGGCCAGACATTTACTCTGTGAGCCTTGTTCTAAGCACTGTACACTAGCATATCAGCTGTATGGCCAGACATTTACTCTGTGAGCCTTGTTCTAAGCACTGTACCCTAGCATATCAGCTGTATGGCCAGACATTTACTCTGTGAGCCTTGTTCTAAGCACTGTACCCTAGCATATCAGCTGTATGGCCAGACATTTACCCTGTGAGCCTTGTTCTAAGCACTGTACCCTAGCATATCAGCTGTATGGCCAGACATTTACTCTGTGAGCCTTGTTCTAAGCACTGTACACTAGCATATCAGCTGTATGGCCAGACATTTACTCTGTGAGCCTTGTTCTAAGCACTGTACACTAGCATATCAGCTGTATGGCCAGACATTTACCCTGTGAGCCTTGTTCTAAGCACTGTACACTAGCATATCATCTGTATGGCCAGACATTTACTCTGTGAGCCTTGTTCTAAGCACTGTACCCTAGCATATCAGCTGTATGGCCAGACATTACTCTGTGAGCCTTGTTCTAAGCACTGTACACTAGCATATCAGCTGTATGGCCAGACATTTACTCTGTGAGCCTTGTTCTAAGCACTGTACCCTAGCATATCAGCTGTATGGCCAGACATTTACTCTGTGAGCCTTGTTCTAAGCACTGTACACTAGCATATCAGCTGTATGGCCAGACATTTACTCTGTGAGCCTTGTTCTAAGCACTGTACCCTAGCATATCAGCTGTATGGCCAGACATTTACTCTGTGAGCCTTGTTCTAAGCACTGTACCCTAGCATATCAGCTGTATGGCCAGACATTTACCCTGTGAGCCTTGTTCTAAGCACTGTACCCTAGCATATCAGCTGTATGGCCAGACATTTACTCTGTGAGCCTTGTTCTAAGCACTGTACACTAGCATATCAGCTGTATGGCCAGACATTTACCCTGTGAGCCTTGTTCTAAGCACTGTACACTAGCATATCAGCTGTATGGCCAGACATTTACTCTGTGAGCCTTGTTCTAAGCACTGTACCCTAGCATATCAGCTGTATGGCCAGACATTTACTCTGTGAGCCTTGTTCTAAGCACTGTACCCTAGCATATCAGCTGTATGGCCAGACATTTACTCTGTGAGCCTTGTTCTAAGCACCAGGGCTGTGGAGTCGGAGTCGGAGTCGTGGAGTCGGAGTCGGAGTCGGAGCTCATTTTGGTGGAGTCGGAGTCGGTATAAAATGCACCGACTCCGACTCCTAAAATATATAATAAATTGGGGACAGGAGTGCAATGCAGAATGTGCTGAATATTTTACTAAATAATAACATTTAGTATAATGCTTATATTTAAGTGAAAAATTTATTGTAGTATAATGTGAACATCAGACATTTAATTGTTTTTATGATACAATAATCAAGATATTTGGATAGAACATAAAATATTTATTGGATACAACTTTAGAACACAAAAAACTAATAAATTGTAAATATGTAATATTATATATATATACACAGTGTATATACACACATAAGATATATATGTAATCTACTGTATATTACATAGTGTATTACATATTTACAATTTATTACAGTTTTTTGTGTTCTAAAGTTGTATCCAATAAATATATTTTATGTTCTATCCAAATTTCTTGATTATTGTATCATAAAAATTATTAAATGTCTGATGTTCACATTATACTACAATAAATTTTTCACCTAACTATAAGCAATATATGTAGGAGTCGGAGTCGGAGCCGGAGTCGGAGTCGGTGCAAGAGAATTTGAGGAGTCGGAGTCAGAGTCGAAGGTTTGGCTTACCGACTCCACAGCCCTGCTAAGCACTGTACCCTAGCATATCAGCTGTATGGCCAGACATTTACCCTGTGAGCCTTGTTCTAAGCACTGTACCCTAGCATATCAGCTGTATGGCCAGACATTTACTCTGTGAGCCTTGTTCTAAGCACTGTACCCTAGCATATCAGCTGTATGGCCAGACATTTACCCTGTGAGCCTTGTTCTAAGCACTGTACCCTAGCATATCAGTTGTATGGCCAGACATTTACTCTGTGAGCCTTGTTCTAAGCACTGTACACTAGCATATCAGCTGTATGGCCAGACATTTACTCTGTGAGCCTTGTTCTAAGCACTGTACCCTAGCATATCAGCTGTATGGCCAGACATTTACTCTGTGAGCCTTGTTCTAAGCACTGTACACTAGCATATCAGCTGTATGGCCAGACATTTACTCTGTGAGCCTTGTTCTAAGCACTGTACACTAGCATATCAGCTGTATGGCCAGACATTTACTCTGTGAGCCTTGTTCTAAGCACTGTACCCTAGCATATCAGCTGTATGGCCAGACATTTACCCTGTGAGCCTTGTTCTAAGCACTGTACCCTAGCATATCAGCTGTATGGCCAGACATTTACTCTGTGAGCCTTGTTCTAACCACTGTACCCTAGCATATCAGCTGTATGGCCAGACATTTACTCTGTGAGCCTTGTTCTAAGCACTGTACCCTAGCATATCAGCTGTATGGCCAGACATTTACCCTGTGAGCCTTGTTCTAAGCACTGTACCCTAGCATATCAGCTGTATGGCCAGACATTTACCCTGTGAGCCTTGTTCTAAGCACTGTACCCTAGCATATCAGCTGTATGGCCAGACATTTACCCTGTGAGCCTTGTTCTAAGCACTGTACACTAGCATATCAGCTGTATGGCCAGACATTTACTCTGTGAGCCTTGTTCTAAGCACTGTACACTAGCATATCAGCTGTATGGCCAGACATTTACTCTGTGAGCCTTGTTCTAAGCACTGTACCCTAGCATATCAGCTGTATGGCCAGACATTTACTCTGTGAGCCTTGTTCTAAGCACTGTACACTAGCATATCAGCTGTATGGCCAGACATTTACTCTGTGAGCCTTGTTCTAAGCACTGTACCCTAGCATATCAGCTGTATGGCCAGACATTTACCCTGTGAACCTTGTTCTAAGCACTGTACACTAGCATATCAGCTGTATGGCCAGACATTTACTCTGTGAGCCTTGTTCTAAGCACTGTACCCTAGCATATCAGCTGTATGGCCAGACATTTACCCTGTGAGCCTTGTTCTAAGCACTGTACCCTAGCATATCAGCTGTATGGCCAGACATTTACCCTGTGAACCTTGTTCTAAGCACTGTACCCTAGCATATCAGCTGTATGGCCAGACATTTACTCTGTGAGCCTTGTTCTAAGCACTGTACACTAGCATATCATCTGTATGGCCAGACATTTACTCTGTGAGCCTTGTTCTAAGCACTGTACCCTAGCATATCAGCTGTATGGCCAGATATTTACCCTGTGAGCCTTGTTCTAAGCACTGTACACTAGCATATCAGCTGTATGGCCAGACATTTACTCTGTGAGCCTTGTTCTAAGCACTGTACCCTAGCATATCAGCTGTATGGCCAGACATTTACCCTGTGAGCCTTGTTCTAAGCACTGTACCCTAGCATATCAGCTGTATGGCCAGACATTTACTCTGTAAGCCTTGTTCTAAGCACTGTACCCTAGCATATCAGCTGTATGGCCAGACATTTACTCTGTGAGCCTTGTTCTAAGCACTGTACCCTAGCATATCAGCTGTATGGCCAGACATTTACTCTGTGAGCCTTGTTCTAAGCACTGTACCCTAGCATATCAGCTGTATGGCCAGACATTTACTCTGTGAGCCTTGTTCTAAGCACTGTACACTAGCATATCAGCTGTATGGCCAGACATTTACTCTGTGAGCCTTGTTCTAAGCACTGTACCCTAGCATATCAGCTGTATGGCCAGACATTTACCCTGTGAGCCTTGTTCTAAGCACTGTACCCTAGCATATCAGCTGTATGGCCAGACATTTACCCTGTGAGCCTTGTTCTAAGCACTGTACACTAGCATATCAGCTGTATGGCCAGACATTTACTCTGTCAGCCTTGTTCTAAGCACTGTACACTAGCATATCAGCTGTATGGCCAGATATTTACCCTGTGAGCCTTGTTCTAAGCACTGTACACTAGCATATCAGCTGTATGGCCAGACATTTACCCTGTGAGCCTTGTTCTAAGCACTGTACCCTAGCATATCAGCTGTATGGCCAGACATTTACTCTGTGAGCCTTGTTCTAAGCACTGTACCCTAGCATATCAGCTGTATGGCCAGACATTTACCCTGTGAGCCTTGTTCTAAGCACTGTACCCTAGCATATCAGCTGTATGGCCAGACATTTACTCTGTAAGCCTTGTTCTAAGCACTGTACCCTAGCATATCAGCTGTATGGCCAGACATTTACCCTGTGAGCCTTGTTCTAAGCACTGTACCCTAGCATATCAGCTGTATGGCCAGACATTTACCCTGTGAGCCTTGTTCTAAGCACTGTACCCTAGCATATCAGCTGTATGGCCAGACATTTACTCTGTCAGCCTTGTTCTAAGCACTGTACCCTAGCATATCAGCTGTATGGCCAGACATTTACTCTGTGAGCCTTGTTCTAAGCACTGTACCCTAGCATATCAGCTGTATGGCCAGACATTTACTCTGTGAGCCTTGTTCTAAGCACTGTACCCTAGCATATCAGCTGTATGGCCAGACATTTACCCTGTGAGCCTTGTTCTAAGCACTGTACACTAGCATATCAGCTGTATGGCCAGACATTTACTCTGTGAGCCTTGTTCTAAGCACTGTACCCTAGCATATCAGCTGTATGGCCAGACATTTACCCTGTGAGCCTTGTTCTAAGCACTGTACCCTAGCATATCAGCTGTATGGCCAGACATTTACTCTGTGAGCCTTGTTCTAAGCACTGTACCCTAGCATATCAGCTGTATGGCCAGACATTACTCTGTGAGCCTTGTTCTAAGCACTGTACACTAGCATATCAGCTGTATGGCCAGACATTTACTCTGTGAGCCTTGTTCTAAGCACTGTACACTAGCATATCAGCTGTATGGCCAGACATTACTCTGTGAGCCTTGTTCTAAGCACTGTACACTAGCATATCAGCTGTATGGCCAGACATTTACTCTGTGAGCCTTGTTCTAAGCACTGTACCCTAGCATATCAGCTGTATGGCCAGACATTTACTCTGTGAGCCTTGTTCTAAGCACTATACACTAGCATATCAGCTGTATGGCCAGACATTTACTCTGTGAGCCTTGTTCTAAGCACTGTACCCTAGCATATCAGCTGTATGGCCAGACATTTACTCTGTGAGCCTTGCTCTAAGCACTGTACCCTAGCATATCAGCTGTATGGCCAGACATTTACTCTGTGAGCCTTGTTCTAAGCACTGTACCCTAGCATATCAGCTGTATGGCCAGACATTTACCCTGTGAGCCTTGTTCTAAGCACTGTACCCTAGCATATCAGCTGTATGGCCAGACATTTACTCTGTGAGCCTTGTTCTAAGCACTGTACCCTAGCATATCAGCTGTATGGCCAGACATTTACTCTGTGAGCCTTGCTCTAAGCACTGTACCCTAGCATATCAGCTGTATGGCCAGACATTTACTCTGTGAGCCTTGTTCTAAGCACTGTACCCTAGCATATCAGCTGTATGGCCAGACATTTACTCTGTGAGCCTTGTTCTAAGCACTGTACCCTAGCATATCAGCTGTATGGCCAGACATTTACTCTGTGAGCCTTGTTCTAAGCACTGTACCCTAGCATATCAGCTGTATGGCCAGACATTTACCCTGTGAGCCTTGTTCTAGACACTGTACCCTAGCATATCAGCTGTATGGCCAGACATTTACTCTGTGAGCCTTGTTCTAAGCACTGTACCCTAGCATATCAGCTGTATGGCCAGACATTTACTCTGTGAGCCTTGTTCTAAGCACTGTACACTAGCATATCAGCTGTATGGCCAGACATTTACTCTGTGAGCCTTGTTCTAAGCACTGTACCCTAGCATATCAGCTGTATGGCCAGACATTTACCCTGTGAGCCTTGTTCTAAGCACTGTACCCTAGCATATCAGCTGTATGGCCAGACATTTACTCTGTGAGCCTTGTTCTAAGCACTGTACACTAGCATATCAGCTGTATGGCCAGACATTTACTCTGTGAGCCTTGTTCTAAGCAATGTACACTAGCATATCAGCTGTATGGCCAGACATTTACTCTGTGAGCCTTGTTCTAAGCACTGTACACTAGCATATCAGCTGTATGGCCAGACATTTACCCTGTGAGCCTTGTTCTAAGCAATGTACCCTAGCATATCAGCTGTATGGCCAGACATTTACCCTGTGAGCCTTGTTCTAAGCACTGTACACTAGCATATCATCTGTATGGCCAGACATTTACTCTGTGAGCCTTGTTCTAAGCACTGTACCCTAGCATATCAGCTGTATGGCCAGACATTACTCTGTGAGCCTTGTTCTAAGCACTGTACACTAGCATATCATCTGTATGGCCAGACATTTACTCTGTGAGCCTTGTTCTAAGCACTGTACCCTAGCATATCAGCTGTATGGCCAGACATTACTCTGTGAGCCTTGTTCTAAGCACTGTACACTAGCATATCAGCTGTATGGCCAGACATTTACTCTGTGAGCCTTGTTCTAAGCACTGTACCCTAGCATATCAGCTGTATGGCCAGACATTTACTCTGTGAGCCTTGTTCTAAGCACTGTACACTAGCATATCAGCTGTATGGCCAGACATTTACTCTGTGAGCCTTGTTCTAAGCACTGTACCCTAGCATATCAGCTGTATGGCCAGACATTTACTCTGTGAGCCTTGTTCTAAGCACTGTACCTTAGCATATCAGCTGTATGGCCAGACATTTACCCTGTGAGCCTTGTTCTAAGCACTGTACCCTAGCATATCAGCTGTATGGCCAGACATTTACTCTGTGAGCCTTGTTCTAAGCACTGTACACTAGCATATCAGCTGTATGGCCAGACATTTACCCTGTGAGCCTTGTTCTAAGCACTGTACACTAGCATATCAGCTGTATGGCCAGACATTTACCCTGTGAGCCTTGTTCTAAGCACTGTACACTAGCATATCAGCTGTATGGCCAGACATTTACTCTGTGAGCCTTGTTCTAAGCACTGTACCCTAGCATATCAGCTGTATGGCCAGACATTTACTCTGTGAGCCTTGTTCTAAGCACTGTACCCTAGCATATCAGCTGTATGGCCAGATATTTACCCTGTGAGCCTTGTTCTAAGCACTGTACCCTAGCATATCAGCTGTATGGCCAGACATTTACTCTGTGAGCCTTGTTCTAAGCACTGTACCTTAGCATATCAGCTGTATGGCCAGACATTTACCCTGTGAGCCTTGTTCTAAGCACTGTACCCTAGCATATCAGCTGTATGGCCAGACATTTACTCTGTGAGCCTTGTTCTAAGCACTGTACACTAGCATATCAGCTGTATGGCCAGACATTTACCCTGTGAGCCTTGTTCTAAGCACTGTACACTAGCATATCAGCTGTATGGCCAGACATTTACCCTGTGAGCCTTGTTCTAAGCACTGTACACTAGCATATCAGCTGTATGGCCAGACATTTACTCTGTGAGCCTTGTTCTAAGCACTGTACCCTAGCATATCAGCTGTATGGCCAGACATTTACTCTGTGAGCCTTGTTCTAAGCACTGTACCCTAGCATATCAGCTGTATGGCCAGATATTACCCTGTGAGCCTTGTTCTAAGCACTGTACCCTAGCATATCAGCTGTATGGCCAGACATTTACTCTGTGAGCCTTGTTCTAAGCACTGTACCCTAGCATATCAGCTGTATGGCCAGACATTTACTCTGTGAGCCTTGTTCTAAGCACTGTACACTAGCATATCAGCTGTATGGCCAGACATTTACCCTGTGAGCCTTGTTCTAAGCACTGTACCCTAGCATATCAGCTGTATGGCCAGACATTTACCCTGTGAGCCTTGTTCTAAGCACTGTACACTAGCATATCAGCTGTATGGCCAGATATTTACTCTGTGAGCCTTGTTCTAAGCACTGTACCCTAGCATATCAGCTGTATGGCCAGACATTTACTCTGTGAGCCTTGTTCTAAGCACTGTACCCTAGCGTATCAGCTGTATGGCCAGACATTTACTCTGTGAGCCTTGTTCTAAGCACTGTACACTAGCATATCAGCTGTATGGCCAGACATTTACCCTGTGAGCCTTGTTCTAAGCACTGTACACTAGCATATCAGCTGTATGGCCAGACATTTACCCTGTGAGCCTTGTTCTAAGCACTGTACCCTAGCATATCAGCTGTATGGCCAGACATTTACCCTGTGAGCCTTGTTCTAAGCACTGTACCCTAGCATATCAGTTGTATGGCCAGACATTTACTCTGTGAGCCTTGTTCTAAGCACTGTACACTAGCATATCAGCTGTATGGCCAGACATTTACTCTGTGAGCCTTGTTCTAAGCACTGTACCCTAGCATATCAGCTGTATGGCCAGACATTTACTCTGTGAGCCTTGTTCTAAGCACTGTACCCTAGCATATCAGCTGTATGTCCAGACATTTACTCTGTGAGCCTTGTTCTAAGCACTGTACCCTAGCATATCAGCTGTATGGCCAGACATTTACTCTGTGAGCCTTGTTCTAAGCACTGTACCCTAGCATATCAGCTGTATGGCCAGACATTTACTCTGTGAGCCTTGTTCTAAGCACTGTACCCTAGCATATCAGCTGTATGGCCAGACATTTACCCTGTGAGCCTTGTTCTAAGCACTGTACCCTAGCATATCAGCTGTATGGCCAGACATTTACTCTGTGAGCCTTGTTCTAAGCACTGTACACTAGCATATCAGCTGTATGGCCAGACATTTACCCTGTGAGCCTTGTTCTAAGCACTGTACACTAGCATATCAGCTGTATGGCCAGACATTTACTCTGTGAGCCTTGTTCTAAGCACTGTACCCTAGCATATCAGCTGTATGGCCAGACATTTACCCTGTGAGCCTTGTTCTAAGCACTGTACCCTAGCATATCAGTTGTATGGCCAGACATTTACTCTGTGAGCCTTGTTCTAAGCACTGTACCCTAGCATATCAGTTGTATGGCCAGACATTTACTCTGTGAGCCTTGTTCTAAGCACTGTACCCTTGCATATCAGCTGTATGGCCAGACATTTACTCTGTGAGCCTTGTTCTAAGCACTGTACCCTAGCATATCAGCTGTATGGCCAGACATTTACTCTGTGAGCCTTGTTCTAAGCACTGTACCCTAGCATATCAGCTGTATGGCCAGATATTACCCTGTGAGCCTTGTTCTAAGCACTGTACCCTAGCATATCAGCTGTATGGCCAGACATTTACTCTGTGAGCCTTGTTCTAAGCACTGTACACTAGCATATCAGCTGTATGGCCAGACATTTACCCTGTGAGCCTTGTTCTAAGCACTGTACCCTAGCATATCAGCTGTATGGCCAGACATTTACCCTGTGAGCCTTGTTCTAAGCACTGTACACTAGCATATCAGCTGTATGGCCAGACATTTACTCTGTGAGCCTTGTTCTAAGCACTGTACCCTAGCATATCAGCTGTATGTCCAGACATTTACCCTGTGAGCCTTGTTCTAAGCACTGTACCCTAGCATATCAGCTGTATGGCCAGACATTTACTCTGTGAGCCTTGTTCTAAGCACTGTACCCTAGCATATCAGCTGTATGGCCAGACATTTACCCTGTGAGCCTTGTTATAAGCACTGTACACTAGCATATCAGCTGTATGGCCAGACTTTTACTCTGTGAGCCTTGTTCTAAGCACTGTACCCTAGCATATCAGCTGTATGGCCAGACATTTACTCTGTGAGCCTTGTTATAAGCACTGTACACTAGCATATCAGCTGTATGGCCAGATATTTACTCTGTGAGCCTTGTTCTCAGCACTGTACCCTAGCATATCAGCTGTATGGCCAGACATTTACCCTGTGAGCCTTGTTCTAAGCACTGTACACTAGCATATCAGCTGTATGGCCAGACATTTACCCTGTGAGCCTTGTTCTAAGCACTGTACCCTAGCATATCAGCTGTATGTCCAGACATTTACTCTGTGAGCCTTGTTCTCAGCACTGTACCCTAGCATATCAGCTGTATGGCCAGACATTTACTCTGTGAGCCTTGTTCTCAGCACTGTACCCTAGCATATCAGCTGTATGGCCAGACATTTACTCTGTGAGCCTTGTTCTCAGCACTGTACCCTAGCATATCAGCTGTATGGCCAGACATTTACTCTGTGAGCCTTGTTCTAAGCACTGTACCCTAGCATATCAGCTGTATGGCCAGACATTTACCCTGTGAGCCTTGTTCTAAGCACTGTACCCT
Organism: Anomaloglossus baeobatrachus; assembly: GCF_048569485.1. NCBI lineage: Eukaryota > Metazoa > Chordata > Amphibia > Anura > Aromobatidae > Anomaloglossus > Anomaloglossus baeobatrachus. The sequence continues at coordinate 581,553,920 of NC_134358.1, read as the reverse complement.
AGCATATTAGCTGTATGGCCAGACATTTACTCTGTGAGCCTTGTTCTAAGCACTGTACCCTAGCATATTAGCTGTATGGCCAGACATTTACTCTGTGAGCCTTGTTCTAAGCACTGTACCCTAGCATATTAGCTGTATGGCCAGACATTTACTCTGTGAGCCTTGATCTAAGCACTGTACACTAGCATATCAGCTGTATGGCCAGACATTTACTCTGTGAGCCTTGTTCTAAGCACTGTACCCTAGCATATCAGCTGTATGGCCAGACATTTACCCTGTGAGCCTTGTTCTAAGCACTGTACCCTAGCATATCAGCTGTATGGCCAGACATTTACTCTGTGAGCCTTGTTCTAAGCACTGTACCCTAGCATATCAGCTGTATGGCCAGACATTTACCCTGTGAGCCTTGTTCTAAGCACTGTACCCTAGCATATCAGCTGTATGGCCAGACATTTACTCTGTGAGCCTTGTTCTAAGCACTGTACCCTAGCATATCAGCTGTATGGCCAGACATTTACTCTGTGAGCCTTGTTCTAAGCACTGTACACTAGCATATCAGCTGTATGGCCAGACATTTACTCTGTGAGCCTTGTTCTAAGCACTGTACCCTAGCATATCAGCTGTATGGCCAGACATTTACCCTGTGAACTTTGTTCTAAGCACTGTACCCTAGCATATCAGCTGTATGGCCAGACATTTACCCTGTGAGCCTTGTTCTAAGCACTGTACCCTAGCATATCAGCTGTATGGCCAGACATTTACTCTGTAAGCCTTGTTCTAAGCACTGTACCCTAGCATATCAGCTGTATGGCCAGACATTTACTCTGTGAGCCTTGTTCTAAGCACTGTACCCTAGCATATCAGCTGTATGGCCAGACATTTACTCTGTGAGCCTTGTTCTAAGCACTGTACCCTAGCATATCAGCTGTATGGCCAGACATTTACTCTGTGAGCCTTGTTCTAAGCACTGTACCCTAGCATATCAGCTGTATGGCCAGACATTTACTCTGTGAGCCTTGTTCTAAGCACTGTACACTAGCATATCAGCTGTATGGCCAGACATTTACCCTGTGAGCCTTGTTCTAAGCACTGTACACTAGCATATCAGCTGTATGGCCAGACATTTACTCTGTCAGCCTTGTTCTAAGCACTGTACACTAGCATATCAGCTGTATGGCCAGATATTTACCCTGTGAGCCTTGTTCTAAGCACTGTACACTAGCATATCAGCTGTATGGCCAGACATTTACCCTGTGAGCCTTGTTCTAAGCACTGTACCCTAGCATATCAGCTGTATGGCCAGACATTTACTCTGTGAGCCTTGTTCTAAGCACTGTACCCTAGCATATCAGCTGTATGGCCAGACATTTACCCTGTGAGCCTTGTTCTAAGCACTGTACCCTAGCATATCAGCTGTATGGCCAGACATTTACCCTGTTAGCTTTGTTCTAAGCACTGTACCCTAGCATATCAGCTGTATGGCCAGACATTTACCCTGTGAGCCTTGTTCTAAGCACTGTACCCTAGCATATCAGCTGTATGGCCAGACATTTACCCTGTGAGCCTTGTTCTAAGCACTGTACCCTAGCATATCAGCTGTATGGCCAGACATTTACCCTGTGAGCCTTGTTCTAAGCACTGTACCCTAGCATATCAGCTGTATGGCCAGACATTTACTCTGTCAGCCTTGTTCTAAGCACTGTACCCTAGCATATCAGCTGTATGGCCAGACATTTACTCTGTGAGCCTTGTTCTAAGCACTGTACCCTAGCATATCAGCTGTATGGCCAGACATTTACCCTGTTAGCTTTGTTCTAAGCACTGTACCCTAGCATATCAGCTGTATGGCCAGACATTTACCCTGTGAGCCTTGTTCTAAGCACTGTACCCTAGCATATCAGCTGTATGGCCAGACATTTACCCTGTGAGCCTTGTTCTAAGCACTGTACCCTAGCATATCAGCTGTATGGCCAGACATTTACTCTGTGAGCCTTGTTCTAAGCACTGTACCCTAGCATATCAGCTGTATGGCCAGACATTTACTCTGTGAGCCTTGCTCTAAGCACTGTACCCTAGCATATCAGCTGTATGGCCAGACATTTACTCTGTGAGCCTTGTTCTAAGCACTGTACCCTAGCATATCAGCTGTATGGCCAGACATTTACTCTGTGAGCCTTGTTCTAAGCACTGTACCCTAGCATATCAGCTGTATGGCCAGACATTTACTCTGTGAGCCTTGTTCTAAGCACTGTACCCTAGCATATCAGCTGTATGGCCAGACATTTACTCTGTGAGCCTTGTTCTAAGCACTGTACCCTAGCATATCAGCTGTATGGCCAGACATTTACCCTGTGAGCCTTGTTCTAAGCACTGTACCCTAGCATATCAGCTGTATGGCCAGACATTTACTCTGTGAGCCTTGTTCTAAGCACTGTACCCTAGCATATCAGCTGTATGGCCAGACATTTACTCTGTGAGCCTTGTTCTAAGCACTGTACCCTAGCATATCAGCTGTATGGCCAGACATTTACTCTGTGAGCCTTGTTCTAAGCACTGTACCCTAGCATATCAGCTGTATGGCCAGACATTTACTCTGTGAGCCTTGTTCTAAGCACTGTACCCTAGCATATCAGCTGTATGGCCAGACATTTACCCTGTGAGCCTTGTTCTAAGCACTGTACACTAGCATATCAGCTGTATGGCCAGACATTTACCCTGTGAGCCTTGTTCTAAGCACTGTACCCTAGCATATCAGCTGTATGGCCAGACATTTACCCTGTGAGCCTTGTTCTAAGCACTGTACACTAGCATATCAGCTGTATGGCCAGACATTTACTCTGTGAGCCTTGTTCTAAGCACTGTACCCTAGCATATCAGCTGTATGGCCAGACATTTACCCTGTGAGCCTTGTTCTAAGCACTGTACCCTAGCATATCAGCTGTATGGCCAGACATTTACTCTGTGAGCCTTGTTCTAAGCACTGTACACTAGCATATCAGCTGTATGGCCAGACATTTACTCTGTGAGCCTTGTTCTAAGCACTGTACCCTAGCATATCAGCTGTATGGCCAGACATTTACTCTGTGAGCCTTGTTCTAAGCACTGTACCCTAGCATATCAGCTGTATGTCCAGACATTTACTCTGTGAGCCTTGTTCTAAGCACTGTACCCTAGCATATCAGCTGTATGGCCAGACATTTACTCTGTGAGCCTTGTTCTAAGCACTGTACCCTAGCATATCAGCTGTATGGCCAGACATTTACCCTGTGAGCCTTGTTCTAAGCACTGTACACTAGCATATCAGCTGTATGGCCAGACATTTACTCTGTGAGCCTTGTTCTAAGCACTGTACCCTAGCATATCAGCTGTATGGCCAGACATTTACTCTGTGAGCCTTGTTCTAAGCACTGTACCCTAGCATATCAGCTGTATGGCCAGACATTTACTCTGTGAGCCTTGTTCTAAGCACTGTACCCTAGCATATCAGCTGTATGGCCAGACATTTACCCTGTGAGCCTTGTTCTAAGCACTGTACCCTAGCATATCAGCTGTATGGCCAGACATTACTCTGTGAGCCTTGTTCTAAGCACTGTACCCTAGCATATCAGCTGTATGGCCAGACATTTACTCTGTGAGCCTTGTTCTAAGCACTGTACCCTAGCATATCAGCTGTATGGCCAGACATTTACCCTGTGAGCCTTGTTCTAAGCACTGTACCCTAGCATATCAGCTGTATGGCCAGACATTTACTCTGTGAGCCTTGTTCTAAGCACTGTACACTAGCATATCAGCTGTATGGCCAGACATTTACCCTGTGAGCCTTGTTCTAAGCACTGTACACTAGCATATCAGCTGTATGGCCAGACATTTACTCTGTGAGCCTTGTTCTAAGCACTGTACACTAGCATATCAGTTGTATGGCCAGACATTTACTCTGTGAGCCTTGTTCTAAGCACTGTACCCTTGCATATCAGCTGTATGGCCAGACATTTACTCTGTGAGCCTTGTTCTAAGCACTGTACACTAGCATATCAGCTGTATGGCCAGACATTTACCCTGTGAGCCTTGTTCTAAGCACTGTACACTAGCATATCAGCTGTATGGCCAGACATTTACCCTGTGAGCCTTTTTCTAAGCACTGTACCCTAGCATATCAGCTGTATGGCCAGACATTTACTCTGTGAGCCTTTTTCTAAGCACTGTACCCTAGCATATCAGCTGTATGGCCAGACATTTACTCTGTGAGCCTTGTTCTAAGCACTGTACACTAGCATATCAGCTGTATGGCCAGATATTTACCCTGTGAGCCTTGTTCTAAGCACTGTACACTAGCATATCAGCTGTATGGCCAGACATTTACCCTGTGAGCCTTGTTCTAAGCACTGTACCCTAGCATATCAGCTGTATGGCCAGACATTTACTCTGTGAGCCTTGTTCTAAGCACTGTACACTAGCATATCAGCTGTATGGCCAGACATTTACTCTGTGAGCCTTGTTCTAAGCACTGTACCCTAGCATATCAGCTGTATGGCCAGACATTTACTCTGTGAGCCTTGTTCTAAGCACTGTACCCTAGCATATCAGCTGTATGGCCAGACATTTACTCTGTGAGCCTTGTTCTAAGCACTGTACCCTAGCATATCAGCTGTATGGCCAGACATTTACCCTGTGAGCCTTGTTCTAAGCACTGTACCCTAGCATATCAGCTGTATGGCCAGACATTTACTCTGTGAGCCTTGTTCTAAGCACTGTACCCTAGCATATCAGCTGTATGGCCAGACATTTACCCTGTGAGCCTTGTTCTAAGCACTGTACCCTAGCATATCAGCTGTATGGCCAGACATTTACTCTGTGAGCCTTGTTCTAAGCACTGTACCCTAGCATATCAGCTGTATGGCCAGACATTTACTCTGTGAGCCTTGTTCTAAGCACTGTACACTAGCATATCAGCTGTATGGCCAGACATTTACTCTGTGAGCCTTGTTCTAAGCACTGTACCCTAGCATATCAGCTGTATGGCCAGACATTTACCCTGTGAGCTTTGTTCTAAGCACTGTACCCTAGCATATCAGCTGTATGGCCAGACATTTACTCTGTGAGCCTTGTTCTAAGCACTGTACACTAGCATATCAGCTGTATGGCCAGACATTTACTCTGTGAGCCTTGTTCTAAGCACTGTACCCTAGCATATCAGCTGTATGGCCAGACATTTACTCTGTGAGCCTTGTTCTAAGCACTGTACACTAGCATATCAGCTGTATGGCCAGACATTTACTCTGTGAGCCTTGTTCTAAGCACTGTACACTAGCATATCAGCTGTATGGCCAGACATTTACCCTGTGAGCCTTGTTCTAAGCACTGTACCCTAGCATATCAGCTGTATGGCCAGACATTTACCCTGTGAGCCTTGTTCTAAGCACTGTACACTAGCATATCATCTGTGTGGCCAGACATTTACTCTGTGAGCCTTGTTCTAAGCACTGTACCCTAGCATATCAGCTGTATGGCCAGACATTACTCTGTGAGCCTTGTTCTAAGCACTGTACACTAGCATATCAGCTGTATGGCCAGACATTTACTCTGTGAGCCTTGTTCTAAGCACTGTACCCTAGCATATCAGCTGTATGGCCAGACATTTACTCTGTGAGCCTTGTTCTAAGCACTGTACACTAGCATATCAGCTGTATGGCCAGACATTTACTCTGTGAGCCTTGTTCTAAGCACTGTACCCTAGCATATCAGCTGTATGGCCAGACATTTACTCTGTGAGCCTTGTTCTAAGCACTGTACCCTAGCATATCAGCTGTATGGCCAGACATTTACCCTGTGAGCCTTGTTCTAAGCACTGTACCCTAGCATATCAGCTGTATGGCCAGACATTTACTCTGTGAGCCTTGTTCTAAGCACTGTACACTAGCATATCAGCTGTATGGCCAGACATTTACTCTGTGAGCCTTTTTCTAAGCACTGTACCCTAGCATATCAGCTGTATGGCCAGACATTTACTCTGTGAGCCTTGTTCTAAGCACTGTACACTAGCATATCAGCTGTATGGCCAGACATTTACTCTGTGAGCCTTGTTCTAAGCACTGTACACTAGCATATCAGCTGTATGGCCAGACATTTACTCTGTGAGCCTTGTTCTAAGCACTGTACCCTAGCATATCAGCTGTATGGCCAGACATTTACTCTGTGAGCCTTGTTCTAAGCACTGTACCCTAGCATATCAGCTGTATGGCCAGACATTTACTCTGTGAGCCTTGTTCTAAGCACTGTACCCTAGCATATCAGCTGTATGGCCAGACATTTACTCTGTGAGCCTTGTTCTAAGCACTGTACCCTAGCATATCAGCTGTATGGCCAGACATTTACTCTGTGAGCCTTGTTCTAAGCACTGTACCCTAGCATATCAGCTGTATGGCCAGACATTTACTCTGTGAGCCTTGTTCTAAGCACTGTACCCTAGCATATCAGCTGTATGGCCAGACATTTACCCTGTGAGCCTTGTTCTAAGCACTGTACACTAGCATATCAGCTGTATGGCCAGACATTTACTCTGTGAGCCTTGTTCTAAGCACTGTACCCTAGCATATCAGCTGTATGGCCAGACATTTACCCTGTGAGCCTTGTTCTAAGCACTGTACCCTAGCATATCAGCTGTATGGCCAGACATTTACTCTGTGAGCCTTGTTCTAAGCACTGTACACTAGCATATCAGCTGTATGGCCAGACATTTACTCTGTGAGCCTTGTTCTAAGCACTGTACCCTAGCATATCAGCTGTATGGCCAGACATTTACTCTGTGAGCCTTGTTCTAAGCACTGTACCCTAGCATATCAGCTGTATGTCCAGACATTTACTCTGTGAGCCTTGTTCTAAGCACTGTACCCTAGCATATCAGCTGTATGGCCAGACATTTACTCTGTGAGCCTTGTTCTAAGCACTGTACCCTAGCATATCAGCTGTATGGCCAGACATTTACCCTGTGAGCCTTGTTCTAAGCACTGTACACTAGCATATCAGCTGTATGGCCAGACATTTACTCTGTGAGCCTTGTTCTAAGCACTGTACCCTAGCATATCAGCTGTATGGCCAGACATTTACTCTGTGAGCCTTGTTCTAAGCACTGTACCCTAGCATATCAGCTGTATGGCCAGACATTTACTCTGTGAGCCTTGTTCTAAGCACTGTACCCTAGCATATCAGCTGTATGGCCAGACATTTACCCTGTGAGCCTTGTTCTAAGCACTGTACCCTAGCATATCAGCTGTATGGCCAGACATTACTCTGTGAGCCTTGTTCTAAGCACTGTACCCTAGCATATCAGCTGTATGGCCAGACATTTACTCTGTGAGCCTTGTTCTAAGCACTGTACCCTAGCATATCAGCTGTATGGCCAGACATTTACCCTGTGAGCCTTGTTCTAAGCACTGTACCCTAGCATATCAGCTGTATGGCCAGACATTTACTCTGTGAGCCTTGTTCTAAGCACTGTACACTAGCATATCAGCTGTATGGCCAGACATTTACCCTGTGAGCCTTGTTCTAAGCACTGTACACTAGCATATCAGCTGTATGGCCAGACATTTACTCTGTGAGCCTTGTTCTAAGCACTGTACACTAGCATATCAGTTGTATGGCCAGACATTTACTCTGTGAGCCTTGTTCTAAGCACTGTACCCTTGCATATCAGCTGTATGGCCAGACATTTACTCTGTGAGCCTTGTTCTAAGCACTGTACACTAGCATATCAGCTGTATGGCCAGACATTTACCCTGTGAGCCTTGTTCTAAGCACTGTACCCTAGCATATCAGCTGTATGGCCAGACATTTACCCTGTGAGCCTTGTTCTAAGCACTGTACCCTAGCATATCAGTTGTATGGCCAGACATTTACTCTGTGAGCCTTGTTCTGAGCACTGTACCCTAGCATATCAGTTGTATGGCCAGACATTTACTCTGTGAGCCTTGTTCTAAGCACTGTACCCTTGCATATCAGCTGTATGGCCAGACATTTACTCTGTGAGCCTTGTTCTAAGCACTGTACCCTAGCATATCAGCTGTATGGCCAGACATTTACCCTGTGAGCCTTGTTCTAAGCACTGTACACTAGCATATCAGCTGTATGGCCAGACATTTACTCTGTGAGCCTTGTTCTAAGCATTGTACCCTAGCATATCAGCTGTATGTCCAGACATTTACCCTGTGAGCCTTGTTCTAAGCACTGTACCCTAGCATATCAGCTGTATGGCCAGACTTTTACTCTGTGAGCCTTGTTCTAAGCACTGTACCCTAGCATATCAGCTGTATGGCCAGACATTTACTCTGTGAGCCTTGTTCTAAGCACTGTACACTAGCATATCAGCTGTATGGCCAGATATTTACTCTGTGAGCCTTGTTCTCAGCACTGTACCCTAGCATATCAGCTGTATGGCCAGACATTTACCCTGTGAGCCTTGTTCTAAGCACTGTACACTAGCATATCAGCTGTATGGCCAGACATTTACCCTGTGAGCCTTGTTCTAAGCACTGTACCCTAGCATATCAGCTGTATGTCCAGACATTTACTCTGTGAGCCTTGTTCTCAGCACTGTACCCTAGCATATCAGCTGTATGGCCAGACATTTACTCTGTGAGCCTTGTTCTCAGCACTGTACCCTAGCATATCAGCTGTATGGCCAGACATTTACTCTGTGAGCCTTGTTCTCAGCACTGTACCCTAGCATATCAGCTGTATGGCCAGACATTTACTCTGTGAGCCTTGTTCTAAGCACTGTACACTAGCATATCAGCTGTATGGCCAGACATTTACTCTGTGAGCCTTGTTCTAAGCACTGTACCCTAGCATATTAGCTGTATGGCCAGACATTTACCCTGTGAGCCTTGTTCTAAGCACTGTACTCTAGCATATCAGCTGTATGGCCAGACATTTACCCTGTGAGCCTTGTTCTAAGCACTGTACCCTAGCATATCAGCTGTATGGCCAGACATTTACTCTGTGAGCCTTGTTCTAAGCACTGTACACTAGCATATCAGCTGTATGGCCAGACATTTACTCTGTGAGCCTTGTTCTAAGCACTGTACACTAGCATATCAGCTGTATGGCCAGACATTTACTCTGTGAGCCTTGTTCTAAGCACTGTACCCTAGCATATCAGCTGTATGGCCAGACATTTACCCTGTGAGCCTTGTTCTAAGCACTGTACCCTAGCATATCAGCTGTATGGCCAGACATTTACTCTGTGAGCCTTGTTCTAACCACTGTACCCTAGCATATCAGCTGTATGGCCAGACATTTACCCTGTGAGCCTTGTTCTAAGCACTGTACCCTAGCATATCAGCTGTATGGCCAGACATTTACTCTGTGAGCCTTGTTCTAAGCACTGTACCCTAGCATATCAGCTGTATGGCCAGACATTTACCCTGTGAGCCTTGTTCTAAGCACTGTACCCTAGCATATCAGCTGTATGGCCAGACATTTACTCTGTGAGCCTTGTTCTAAGCACTGTACACTAGCATATCAGCTGTATGGCCAGACATTTACTCTGTGAGCCTTGATCTAAGCACTGTACACTAGCATATCAGCTGTATGGCCAGACATTTACTCTGTGAGCCTTGATCTAAGCACTGTACCCTAGCATATCAGCTGTATAGCCAGACATTTACTCTGTGAGCCTTGTTCTAAGCACTGTACACTAGCATATCAGCTGTATGGCCAGACATTTACTCTGTGAGCCTTGTTCTAAGCACTGTACCCTAGCATATCAGCTGTATGGCCAGACATTTACCCTGTGAGCCTTGTTCTAAGCACTGTACCCTAGCATATCAGCTGTATGGCCAGACATTTACTCTGTGAGCCTTGTTCTAAGCACTGTACCCTAGCATATCAGCTGTATGGCCAGACATTTACCCTGTGAGCCTTGTTCTAAGCACTGTACCCTAGCATATCAGCTGTATGGCCAGACATTTACTCTGTGAGCCTTGTTCTAAGCACTGTACCCTAGCATATCAGCTGTATGGCCAGACATTTACTCTGTGAGCCTTGTTCTAAGCACTGTACACTAGCATATCAGCTGCATGGCCAGACATTTACTCTGTGAGCCTTGTTCTAAGCACTGTACCCTAGCATATCAGCTGTATGGCCAGACATTTACCCTGTGAACTTTGTTCTAAGCACTGTACCCTAGCATATCAGCTGTATGGCCAGACATTTACCCTGTGAGCCTTGTTCTAAGCACTGTACCCTAGCATATCAGCTGTATGGCCAGACATTTACCCTGTGAACCTTGTTCTAAGCACTGTACCCTAGCATATCAGCTGTATGGCCAGACATTTACTCTGTAAGCCTTGTTCTAAGCACTGTACCCTAGCATATCAGCTGTATGGCCAGACATTTACTCTGTAAGCCTTGTTCTAAGCACTGTACCCTAGCATATCAGCTGTATGACCAGACATTTACCCTGTGAGCCTTGTTCTAAGCACTGTACCCTAGCATATCAGCTGTATGGCCAGACATTTACTCTGTCAGCCTTGTTCTAAGCACTGTACACTAGCATATCAGCTGTATGGCCAGACATTTACTCTGTGAGCCTTGTTCTAAGCACTGTACCCTAGCATATCAGCTGTATGGCCAGACATTTACCCTGTGAGCCTTGTTCTAAGCACTGTACCCTAGCATATCAGCTGTATGGCCAGACATTTACTCTGTAAGCCTTGTTCTAAGCACTGTACCCTAGCATATCAGCTGTATGGCCAGACATTTACTCTGTGAGCCTTGTTCTAAGCACTGTACACTAGCATATCAGCTGTATGGCCAGACATTTACTCTGTCAGCCTTGTTCTAAGCACTGTACACTAGCATATCAGCTGTATGGCCAGATATTTACCCTGTGAGCCTTGTTCTAAGCACTGTACCCTAGCATATCAGCTGTATGGCCAGACATTTACTCTGTGAGCCTTGTTCTAAGCACTGTACCCTAGCATATCAGCTGTATGGCCAGACATTTACCCTGTGAGCCTTGTTCTAAGCACTGTACCCTAGCATATCAGCTGTATGGCCAGACATTTACTCTGTAAGCCTTGTTCTAAGCACTGTACCCTAGCATATCAGCTGTATGGCCAGACATTTACCCTGTGAGCCTTGTTCTAAGCACTGTACCCTAGCATATCAGCTGTATGGCCAGACATTTACCCTGTGAGCCTTGTTCTAAGCACTGTACCCTAGCATATCAGCTGTATGGCCAGACATTTACTCTGTCAGCCTTGTTCTAAGCACTGTACCCTAGCATATCAGCTGTATGGCCAGACATTTACCCTGTGAGCCTTGTTCTAAGCACTGTACACTAGCATATCAGCTGTATGGCCAGACATTTACTCT